>NW_024058697.1:87500-183213 GCF_016432855.1 Salvelinus namaycush
TGCACTACTTTTGACCAGAGCCCTATAGAACCCTATTCCCTATATAGTACACTACTTTAGACCAGAGCCCTATAGAACCCTATTCCCTAATAGTGCACTACTTTAGACCAGAGCCCTATAGAACCCTATTCCCTATATAGTGCACTACTTTTGACCAGAACCCAATGGGCTATAATAGGGAATAGGGTGCCATTTGGGACGCATATATATAAGTGTCAGGGTTTCTAGGAAGCGTATAATTAACAAAAAAATTGGTCTGTAGAATTCACATTTCCTTGTGATTGGCTTAATTATAGAGCTAATTGGATAGCCACCACCACCCCTCTGCTTACAAACTTCGATCGTTACGGATGGTAGTAACACGTTGTGTTGTTACGGGAAGCATGGTGAACACACTCTCGTTCAATTCTGGAGATGGTAATTAACTCGTTTTTGTATTTAAAATGTAACATTTTTTCATTCAGCAGAAGCTCATATCTGATTCGCTAACAAGACAGAACACCACATAGCTATGATTATGTAGAGCCTTTTCTTAAGTAGTGCACTATATAGGGAATAGGGTTCTATAGGGCTCTGGTCTAAAGTAGTGCACTATATAGGGAATAGGGTTCTATAGGGCTCTGGTCTAAAGTAGTGCACTATATAGGGAATAGGGTTCTATAGGGCTCTGGTCTAAAGTAGTGCACTATATAGGGAATAGGGTTCTATAGGGCTCTGGTCTAAAGTAGTGCACTACATAGGGAATATGGTTCCATAGGGCTCTGGTCTAAAGTAGTGCACTATATAGGGAATAGGGTTCTATAGGGCTCTGGTCTAAAGTAGTGCACAATAGGAATAGGGTTCTATAGGGCTCTGGTCTAAAGTAGTGCACTACATAGGGAATATGGTTCCATAGGGCTCTGGTCTAAAGTAGTGCACTATATAGGGAATAGGGTTCTATAGGGCTCTGGTCTAAAGTAGTGCACTACATAGGGAATATGGTTCCATAGGGCTCTGGTCTAAAGTAGTGCACTACATAGGGAATATGGTTCCATAGGGCTCTGGTCTAAAGTAGTGCACTACATAGGGAATATGGTTCCATAGGGCTCTGGTCTAAAGTAGTGCACTATATAGGGAATAGGGTTCTATAGGGCTCTGGTCTAAAGTAGTGCACTATATAGGGAATAGGGTTCTATAGGGCTCCGGTCTAAAGTAGTGCACTATATAGGGAATAGGGTTCTATAGGGCTCTGGTCTAAAGTAGTGCACTATATATAGGAAATAGGGTTCTATAGGACTGGTCTAAAGTAGTGCACTATATAGGGAATAGGGTTCTATAGGGCTCTGGTCTAAAATAGGTGTTACAAGCAATCATAGACTATTGCCAAGGTACAGATACAGGTCAGTTTGTTAATAAGGTAAAGATACAGGTCAGTTTGATAATAAGGTAAAGATACAGGTCAGTTTGTTAAGATAAAGATACAGGTCAGTTTGTTAATAAGGTAAAGATACAGGTCAGTTTGTTAATAAGGTAAAGATACAGGTCAGTTGTATAGGTAAAGATACAGGTCAGTTTGTTAATAAGGTACAGATACAGGTCAGTTTGTTAATAAGGTAAAGATACAGGTCAGTTTGTTAATAAGGTAAGATAAGGTCAGTTTGTAATAAGGTAAGATACAGGCCAGTTTAATAGGTAAGATACAGGTCAGTTGTTAATAAGGTAAAGATACAGGTCAGTTTGTTAATAAGGTAGATACAGGTCAGTTTGTTAATAAGGTACAGATACAGTCAGTTGTAATAAGGACAGATACGGTCAGTTTGTTATAAGGTACAGATACAGGTCAGTTTGTTAATAAGGTACAGATACAGGTCAGTTTGTTAATAGGTAAGATACAGGTCGTTTGTTAATAAGGTAAGATAAGGTCAGTTTGTTAACAAGGAAAGATACAGGTCAGTTTGTTAATAAGGTAAAGATACAGGTCAGTTTGTTAATAAGGAAAGATACAGGTAGTTTGTTAATAAGGTAAAGATACAGGTCAGTTTGTAATAAGGTAAAGATACAGGTCAGTTTGTTGATAAGGTAAAACAGGCAGGTGTAAGATAAAGTACAGGTCAGTTGTTAAGGTACAGATAGCGTCAGTTTGTTAATAAGGTAAAGATACAGGTCAGTTTGTTAATAAGGTAAAGATACAGGTCAGTTTGTTAAGGTAAAGATACAGGTAAGTTTGTTAAGGTAAAGATACAGGTCAGTTTGTTAAGAAGGTAAAGATACAGGTCAGTTTGTTAATAAGGTAAAGATAAAGGTCAGTTTGATAATAAGGTAAAGATACAGGTCAGTTTGTTAATAAGGTAAAGATACAGGTCAGTTTGTTAATAAGGTAAGATACAGGTCAGTTTGTAATAAGGTAAAGATACAGGTCAGTTTGTAATAAGGTAAAGATACAGGTCAGTTTGTTAATAAGTACGATACAGGTAGTGTTAATAAGGTAAAGATACAGTCAGTGTGTTAAGATAAAGATACAGGTCAGTGTGTTAAGGTACATATACAGGTCAGTTTGTTAATAAGGCAAAGATACAGGTCAGTTTGTTAATAAGGTACAGATACAGGTCAGTTTGTTAATAAGGTAAAGATACAGGTCAGTTTGTTGATAAGGTAAAGATACAGGTCAGTGTGTTAAGATAAAGATACAGTCAGTGTGTTAAGGTCAGATAACAGTCAGTTTGTTAATAAGGTAAAGATACAGGTCAGTTTGTATAAGGTAAAGATACAGGTCAGTTTGTTAAGGTAAAGATACGGGTCAGTTTGTTAAGGTAAAGATACAGGTCAGTTTGTTAATAAGGTAAAGATACAGGTCAGTTTGTTAATAAGGTAAAGATACAGGGCAGTTTGTTAAGATAAAGATACAGGTCAGTTTGTTAAGATAAAGATACAGGTCAGTTTGTTAATAAGGTAAAGATACAGGTCAGTTTGTTAATAAGGTAAAGATACAGGTCAGTTTGTTAATAAGGTAAAGATACAGGTCAGTTTGTTAATAAGGTAAAGATACAGGTCAGTTTGTAATAAGGTAAAGATACAGGTCAGTTTGTTAATAAGGTAAAGATATAGGTCAGTTTGATAATAAGGTAAAGATACAGGTCAGTTTGTTAATAAGGTAAAGATACAGGTCAGTTTGATAATAAGGTACAGATACAGGTCAGTTTGTTAATAAGGTAAATATACAGGTCAGTTTGTATAAGGTAAAGTAAAGGTCAGTTTGTAATAAGGTAAAGATACAGTCAGTTTGTTATAAGGTAAAGATACAGGTCAGTTTTAAAGGTAAAGATACAGGTAGTTTGTAATAGGTAAAGATAAAGGTCAGTTTGTTAATAAGGTAAAGATACAGGGCAGTTTGTTAGATAAAGATACAGGTCAGTTTGTTAAGATAAGAACAGGTCAGTTTGTTAATAAGTAAAGATACAGGTCAGTTTGTTAATAAGGTAAAGATACAGGTCAGTTTGTTAATAAGGTAAAGATACAGGTCAGTTTGTTAATAAGGTAAAGATACAGGTCAGTTTGTTAATAAGGTACAGTTACAGGTCAGTTTGATAATAAGGTAAAGATACAGGTCAGTTTGTTAATAAGGTAAAGATACAGGTCAGTTTGTTAACAAGGTAAAGATACAGGTCAGTTTGATAATAAGGTACAGATACAGGTCAGTTTGTTAATAAGGTAAACATACAGGTCAGTTTGTTAATAAGGTAAAGATACAGGTCAGTTTGTTAATAAGGTAAAGATACAGGTCAGTTTGTTAATAAGGTAAAGATACAGGTCAGTTTGTTAATAAGGTAAAGATACAGGTCAGTTTGTTAATAAGGTAAAGATACAGGTCAGTTTGATAATAAGGTACAGATACAGGTCAGTTTGTTAATAAGGTAAACATACAGGTCAGTTTGTTAATAAGGTAAAGATACAGGTCAGTTTGTTAATAAGGTAAAGATAAAGGTCAGTTTGATAATAAGGTAAAGATACAGGTCAGTTTGTTAATAAGGTAAAGATACAGGTCAGTTTGTTAATAAGGTACAGATACAGGTCAGTTTGTTAATAAGGTAAAGATACAGGTCAGTTTGTTAATAAGGTAAAGATACAGGTCAGTTTGTTAATAGTAAAGATACAGGTCAGTTGTAATAAGGTACAGATACAGGTCAGTTGTTAATAAGGTAAAGATACAGGTCAGTTTGTTAATAGGTACAGATACAGGTCAGTTTGTTAATAAGGTAAAGATACAGGTCAGTGTGTTAAGATAAAGATACAGGTCAGTGTGTTAAGGTACAGATACAGGTCAGTTGTATAAGGCAAAATACAGGTCAGTTGTTAATAAGGACAGATACAGGTCAGTTTGTTAATAAGGTAAAGATAAAGGTCAGTTTGTTGATAAGGTAAAGATACAGGTCAGTGTGTTAAGATAAGATACAGGAGTGTGTTAAGGACAGATAGGTCAGTTTGTTAATAGGTAAAGAACAGGTCAGTTTGTTAATAAGGTAAGATACAGTCAGTGTTAAGGTAAAGATAGGTCAGTTGTTAAGTAAAGTACAGGTCAGTTTGTTAATAAGGTAAAAATACAGGTCAGTTGTTAATAAGTAAAGATACGTCAGTTGTTATAAGTAAAGATACAGGTCAGTTTGTTAATAGGTAAAGATACAGGTCAGTTTGTTAATAGAGTAAAGATACAGGTCAGTTTGTTAATAAGGTAAAGATACAGGTCAGTTTGTAATAAGGTAAAGATACAGTCAGTTTGTATAAGGTAAAGTACAGGTCAGTTTGTTAATAAGGTAAAGATATAGGTAAGTTGATAATAGTAAGATACAGGTCAGTTTGTTAATAAGGTAAAGATACAGGTCAGTTTTGAATAAGGTACAGATACAGGTCAGTTGTTATAAGTAATACAAGTGTGTAATAGGTAAAGATACAGGTCAGTTTGTTAATAAGGTAAAGATACAGGTCAGTTTGTTAATAAGGTAAAGATACAGGTCAGTTGTTAAGGTAAGATACAGGTAGTTTGTTAATAAGGTAAAGATACAGGTCAGTTTGATATAAGGTACAGATACAGGTCAGTTTGTTTAATAGGTAAACATACAGGTCAGTTTGTTTAATAAGGTAAAGATACAGGTCAGTTTGTTAATAAGGTAAAGATAAAGGTCAGTTTGTAATAAGGTAAGTAAGGTAAGGTATAGAAAGATACAGGTCAGTTTGTTAATAAGGTAAAGATACAGGTCAGTTTGTTAATAAGGTAAAGATACAGGTCAGTTTGTTAATAAGGTAAAGATACAGGTCAGTTTGTTAATAAGGTAAAGATACAGGTCAGTTTGTTAATAAGGTACAGATACAGGTCAGTTTGTTAATAAGGTAAAGATACAGGTCAGTTTGTTAATAAGGTACAGATACAGGTCAGTTTGTTAATAAGGTAAAGATACAGGGTCAGTGTTAAGATAAAGATACAGGTCAGTGTTAAGGTAAGATACAGGTCAGTTGTAATAAGGCAAAGAACAGGTCAGTTTGTTAATAAGGTACAGATACAGGTCAGTTTGTTAATAAGGTAAAGATACAGGTGTCAGTTTTTTATAAGGTAAAAATACAGGTCAGTGTGTTAAGGTAAAGATACAGGTCAGTGTGTTAAGGTACAGTAACAGGTCAGTTTGTTAATAAGGTAAATACAGGTCAGTTTGTTAATAAGGTAAAGATACAGGTCAGTTGTTAAGGTATAAGATCGGTCAGTTTGTAGGTAAAGATACAGGTCAGTTTGTTATAAGGTAAAGATACAGGTCAGTTTGTTATAAGGTAAAGTACAGGGCAGTTGTTAAGATAAGATACAGGTAGTTTGTTAGTAAGATACAGGTCAGTTTGTTAAGAAGGTAAAGATACAGGTCAGTTGTTATGGATAATGTTAATAAGGTAAGATCAGGTGTTTGTAATAAGTAAAGATACAGGTCTTGTAATAGGTAAGATACAGGTCAGTTTGTAATAAGGTAAAGATACAGGTCAGTTTGTTAATAAGGTAAAGAACAGGTCAGTTGGTAATAAGGTAAGAGACAGGGTCAGTTTGTTATAAGGTAAAGATACAGGTCAGTGTGTTAGATAAAGATACAGGTTCAGGTGTTAAGGTAATTACAGGCAGTTTGTTAATAAGGCAAAGATACAGGTCAGTTTGTTAATAAGGAAAGATACAGGTCAGTTTGTTATAAGGTAAAGATACAAGTCAGTTGTTGATAAGGTAAAGATACAGGTCAGTGTGTAAGATAAAGATACAGGTCAGTGTGTTAAGGTACAGATACAGGTCAGTTTGTTAATAAGGTAAAGATACAGGTCAGTTTGTTAATAAGGTAAAGATACAGGTCAGTTGTTAAGGTAAAGATACGGTCAGTGTTAAGGTAAAGATACAAGGTCAGTTTGTTAATAAGTAAAGATACAGGTCAGTTGTTAATAAGGTAAAGATACAGGGCAGTTTGTTAAGGTAAAGATACAGGTCAGTTTGTAAGTAAAGATACAGTTCGTTTGTTAATAAGGTAAAAGATAAAGGTCAGTTTGTTAATAAGGTAAAGATACAGGTCAGTTTGTTAATAAGGTAAAGATACAGGTCAGTTTGTTAATAAGGTAAAGATACAGGTCAGTTTGTTAATAAGGTAAAGATACAGGTCAGGTTGTTAATAAGGTAAAGATATAGGTCAGTTTGATAATAAGTAAGATAAGTCAGTTGTAATAAGGTAAAGATACAGGTCAGTTATAATAAGGTACAGATACAGGTCAGTTTGTTAATAAGGTAAAATACAGGTCAGTTTGTTATAAGGTAAAGATACAGGTCAGTTTGTTAACAAGGTAAAGATACAGGTCAGTTTGTTAATAAGGTAAAGATACAGGTCAGTTTGTTAAAAGGTAAAGATACAGGTCAGTTTGTTAATAAGGTAAAGATACAGGTCAGTTTGTTAATAAGGTAAAGATACAGGTCAGTTTGTTAATAAGGTAAGATACAGGGCAGTTTGTAATAAGGTAAAGATACAGGTCAGTTTGTTAATAAGGTAAAGATAAGGTCAGTTTTTAAAAGGAAGATACAGGTCAGTTTGTTAATAGGTAAAGATACAGGGCAGTTTGTTAAGATAAGATACAGGTCAGTTGTAGATAAAGATACAGGTCAGTTTGTTAATAAGGTAAAGTACAGGTCAGTTTGTTAATAAGGTAAGATACAGGTCAGTTTGTTAATAAGGTAAAGATACAGGTCAGTTTGTTAATAAGGTAAGATATAGGTCAGTTTGATAATAAGGTAAGATACAGGTCAGTTTGTTAATAAGGTAAAGATACAGGTCAGTTGAATAAGGTAAAGATACAGGTCAGTTTGTTAATAAGGTAAAGATAAGGTCAGTTTGATAATAAGGTAAAGATACAGGTCAGTTTGTAATAGGTAAAGATACAGGTCAGTTGATAATAAGGTAAAGATACAGGTCAGTTTGTTAATAAGTAAGATACAGGTCAGTTTGATAAAAGGTAAGATACAGGTCAGTTTGTTAATAAGGTAAAGATACAGGTCAGTTGTTAATAAGGTAAGATAAAGGTCAGTTTGATAATAAGGTAAAGATACAGGTCAGTTGTAATAAGGTAAGATACAGGTCAGTTGTTAATAAGGTAAAGATACAGGTCAGTTTGTTAATAAGGTAAAGATAAAGGTCAGTTTGATATAAGGTAAAGATACAGGTCAGTTTGTTAATAGGTAAAATACAGGTCAGTTTTGTTAATAAGGTAAAGATACAGGTCAGTTTGTTAATAGGTAAAGATACAGGTCAGTTTGTTAATAAGGTAAAGATACAGGTCAGTTGTTAAAAGGTAAAGATACAGGTCAGTTTGTTAATAAGGTAAAGATAAGGTCAGTTTGAAAAAGGTAAGATACAGGTCAGTTTGTTAATAAGGTAAAGATAAGGTCAGTTTGAATAAGGAAGATACAGGTCAGTTGTTAATAAGGTAAAGATACAGGTCAGTTTGTAATAAGGTAAGATACAGGTCAGTTTGTTAATAGGTAAATATACAGTCAGTTTGTTAAGGTAAAGATAAGCAGTTGTTAAAGGTAAAGATACAGGTCGTTGTTAATAAGGGAAAGATACAGGTCAGTTTGTTAATAAGGTAAAGATACAGGTCAGTTTGTTAATAAGGTACAGATACAGGTCAGTTTGTTAATAAGGTAAAGATACAGGTCAGTTTGTTAATAAGGTAAAGATACAGGTCAGTTTGATAATAAGATAAAGATACAGGTCAGTTTGTTAATAAGGTAAAGATAAAGGTCAGTTTGATAATAAGGTAAAGATAAAGGTCAGTTTGATAATAAGGTAAAGATACAGGTCAGTTTGTTAATAAGGTAAAGATAAAGTCAGTTGATAATAAGGTAAAGATAAAGGTCAGTTTGTTAATAAGGTAAAGATACAGGTCAGTTTGTTAATAAGTAAAGATACAGGTCAGTTTGTTAATAAGGTAAAGATAAAGGTCAGTTTGTAATAAGGTAAAGATAAAGGTCAGTTTGATAATAGGTAAGATACAGGTCAGTTTGTTAATAAGGTAAAGATACAGGTCAGTTTGTTAATAAGGTAAAGATAAAGGTCAGTTTGATAATAAGGTAAAGATACAGGTCAGTTTGTTAATAAGGTAAAGATACAGGTCAGTTTGATAATAAGGTAAAGATACAGGTCAGTTTGTTAATAAGGTACAGATACAGGTCAGTTTGTTAATAAGGTAAAGATACAGGTCAGTTTGTTAAGGTAAAGATACAGGTCAGTTTGTTATAAGGTAAAGAACAGGTCAGTTGTTAATAAGGTAAGATACAGGTCAGTTTGTTAATAAGGTAAAGATACAGGTCAGTTTGTTAATAAGGTAAGAACAGGCAGTTGTATAAGGTAAAGATACAGGTCAGTTTGTTAATAAGGTAAAGATACAGGTCAGTTTGTTAATAAGGTACAGATACAGGTCAGTTTGTTAATAAGGTAAAGATACAGGTCAGTGTGTTAAGATAAAGATACAGGTCAGTGTGTTAAGGTACATATACAGGTCAGTTTGTTAATAAGGCAAAGATACAGGTCAGTTTGTTAATAAGGTACAGATACAGGTCAGTTTGTTAATAAGGTAAAGATACAGGTCAGTTTGTTGATAAGGTAAAGATACAGGTCAGTGTGTTAAGATAAAGATACAGGTCAGTGTGTTAAGGTACAGATACAGGTCAGTTTGTTAATAAGGTAAAGATACAGGTCAGTTTGTTAATAAGGTAAAGATACAGGTCAGTTTGTTAAGGTAAAGATACAGGTCAGTTTGTTAAGGTAAAGATACAGGTCAGTTTGTTAATAAGGTAAAGATACAGGTCAGTTTGTTAATAAGGTAAAGATACAGGCGGTTGTAAGAAAAGATACAGGTCAGTTTGTTAAGATAAAGATACAGGTCAGTTTGTTAATAAGGTAAAGATACAGGTCAGTTTGTTAATAAGGTAAAGATACAGGTCAGTTTGTTAATAAGGTAAAGATACAGGTCAGTTTGTTAATAAGGTAAAGATACAGGTCAGTTTGTTAATAAGGTAAAGATACAGGTCAGTTTGTTAATAAGGTAAAGATATAGGTCAGTTTGATAATAAGGTAAAGATACAGGTCAGTTTGTTAATAAGGTAAAGATACAGGTCAGTTTGATAATAAGGTACAGATACAGGTCAGTTTGTTAATAAGGTAAAGATACAGGTCAGTTTGTTAATAAGGTAAAGATACAGGTCAGTTTGTTAATAAGGTAAAGATACAGGTCAGTTTGTTAATAAGGTAAAGATACAGGTCAGTTTGTTAATAAGGTAAAGATACAGGTCAGTTTGTTAATAAGGTAAAGATACAGGTCAGTTTGTTAATAAGGTAAAGATACAGGGCAGTTTGTTAAGATAAAGATACAGGTCAGTTGTAAGTAAAGATACAGGTCAGTTTGTTAATAAGGTAAAGATACAGGTCAGTTTGTTATAAGGTAAAGATACAGGTCAGTTTGTTAATAAGGTAAAGATACAGGTCAGTTTGTTAATAAGGTAAAGATACAGGTCAGTTTGTTAATAAGGTAAAGATACAGGTCAGTTTGTATAGGTAAAGTATAGGTCAGTTGTAATAAGGTAAAGATACAGGTCAGTTGTTAATAGGTAAATACAGGTCAGTTTGATAATAGTAAGATACAGGTCAGTTTGTTAATAAGGTAGATACAGGTCAGTTTGTTAATAAGGTAAAGATACAGGTCAGTTTGTTAATAAGGTAAAGATACAGGTCAGTTTGTTAAGGTAAAGATACAGGTCAGTTTGTTAAGGTAAAGATACAGGTCAGTTTGTTAATAAGGTAAAGATACAGGTCAGTTTGTTAATAAGGTAAAGATACAGGTCAGTTTGTTAATAAGGTAAAGATACAGGTCAGTTTGTTAATAAGGTAAAGATACAGGTCAGTTTGTTAATAAGGTAAAGATACAGGTCAGATGTTAATAAGGTAAAGATACAGGTCAGTGTGTTAAGATAAAGATACAGGTCAGTGTGTTAAAGTACAGATACAGGTCAGTTTGTTAATAAGGTAAAGATACAGGACAGTTTGTTAATAAGGTACAGATACAGGTCAGTTTGTTAATAAGGTAAAGATACAGGTCAGTTTGTTAAGATAAAGATACAGGTCAGTGTGTTAAGGTACAGATACAGGTCAGTTTGTTAATACGGTAAAGATACAGGTCAGTTTGTTAATAAGGTACAGATACAGGTCAGTTTGATAATAAGGTACAGATACAGGTCAGTTTGTTAAGGTACAGATACAGGTCAGTTTGTTAATAAGGTAAAGATACAGGTCAGTGTGTTAAGGTACAGATACAGGTCAGTTTGTTAATAAGGTAAAGATACATCAGTTGTTATAGGTAAAGATACAGGTCAGTTTGTTAAGGTAAAGATACAGGTCAGTTTGTTAAGGTAAAGATACAGGTCAGTTTGTTAATAAGGTAAAGCTACAGGTCAGTTTTTTAATAAGGTAAAGATACAGGTCAGTTTGTTAATAAGGTAAAGATACAGGTCAGTTTGTTAAGATAAAGATACAGGTCAGTTTGTTAATAAGGTAAAGATACAGGTCAGTTTGATAATAAGGTAAAGATACAGGTCAGTTTGATAATAAGGTAAAGATACAGGTCAGTTTGTTAATAAGTAAAGATACAGGTCAGTTTGTTAAAGGTAAAGATACAGGTCAGTTTGTTAATAAGGTAAAGATACAGGTCAGTTTGTTAATAAGGTAAAGATACAGGTCAGTTTGTTAAGGTAAAGATACAGGTCAGTTTGTTAAGGTAAAGATACAGGTCAGTTTGATACGATAAAGATACAGGTCAGTTTGTTAAGAAAATGAGGTCTGTACACTTGAACAAAGTGTCATGACAGCTGAATTTGTTTTGGAATTGAAGCTCAGCTAATTAGCCTAAATAATACAGTACTCTAAAAGTAATGTCCATTTGTTGTTTGTTTATATAAATGCCTAATTTGGTTGAGAGCATGTTAACCCCACGGTAACTGTCTCAATAACATGACTTGAACTCATACATTTTCTTAAGAACATTTATTTAGTTGTTTTTATGTTACTTTAATTTCAATTTTTTTATGAATATAACACTTGAAGTTATATGCACATTTATTGGGGTGTAGAAATCACAAACATTGATTTAAATGTCAGTTGATTTCACTGTTCAGTTTTTTTTTATTGTTCTCCTCAAGGTCTCGGTGTTTCTGGGAGTGTGTGTCTGTACGGGAGTGTTTCTGGGAGTGTGTGTCTGTACGGGAGTGTTTCTGGAAGTGTGTGTCTGTACGGGAGTGTTTCTGGGAGTGTGTGTCTGTACGGGAGTGTTTCTGGGAGTGTGTGTCTGTACAGAGTGTTTCTGGGAGTGTTTGTCTGTACAGAGTTTTTCTGGGAGTGTGTGTCTGTACGGAGTGCTTCTGCTAGCCGATAGTTATGTCCGTATGGAGGTTCATTTTCACGTGTAAAGTGAGGACTTCGTGTGTCAAAGAAGAAGGGCTCTTCAGGTGACTTTGCCATATTGGGGAACGAGTCTCAAATGGCACCCTCGTCGCTCTATACAGTAGTCCGCTTCCTTTGACCAAAATAAGTGCACTGTATAGGGAATAGGGTGTTTCCTTGGGACGCACTAGAGAACGGGTGTGATGAGTCGTGCAGGGGGTTGTCATGGTAATGAACTGGGCTCATCATTAACTATAGCAACGTCTTCTTTTGTAATGTACCATGAAGATCAATGAGTCAACTAATCAATTTTTTACATTTACATTTTAGTCATTTAGCAGACGCTCTTATCCAGAGCGACTTACAGTAGAGTGCATACATTTTATTACATTTTTTACATACTGAGACAAGGATATCCCTACCGGCCAAACCCTCCCAACCCGGACGACGCTATGCCAATTGTGCGTCGCCCCACGGACCTCCCGGTTGCGGCCGGCTGCGACAGAGCCTGGGCGCGAACCTAGCCCAGCCTGGGCGCGAACCCAGAGACTCTGGTGGCGCAGCTAGCACTGCGATGCAGTGCCCTAGACCACTGCGCCACCCGGGAGTATATCAATCTAACTTCAACTTCAAAGTACTCCTGTTTATTTTTTTACATTTTATATCACAAATGCGTTAATATTAATGACATGTAATTACATCTAAATTAATACCGTTATTATATTAGAACGATCATATTAAGTTCCCATTACCCTCAACTTTCTATTTTCTTACATACCTGCGTTTTATAAAACGTGATTTCACCAGTAATATGTGGGTCAGGGCTGTGTTATGATGGAAATGTTGGAATAGAACACGGTGAAAGAATCTAGAACTCGGTGTTAGTTCTAAGAATACAGTGTTCTGTTTCAAAGTGTGTGGGAACCTGGGACAGGAGCCACGAGTTAAAAAAGGCTATGTTGACGGGAGATACACGGCTGAGGGGAGGCAGAAATCAGTATGGGCTGTGGCTCAAATGGCACACTATTTCCAGTATAGTGTACTACTGTTGACTAGGGTCCCATATGGCTCTGGTGAAAAGTAGTGCACTGTATAGGGAACAGTGTGTCTTTAGGCATGCATCCCTAGTCAGTCTGTAGCTGTATGTAAACCACTTCAGACACAAGGATCTCTCTCTCTCTCTCTCTCCATCTTTCCCTTCACCCTCTCTCTCTCTCTCTCTC
Source organism: Salvelinus namaycush (assembly GCF_016432855.1). Taxonomy (NCBI): domain Eukaryota; kingdom Metazoa; phylum Chordata; class Actinopteri; order Salmoniformes; family Salmonidae; genus Salvelinus; species Salvelinus namaycush. The sequence continues at coordinate 100,693 of NW_024058697.1, forward strand.
TTCTCTCTCTCTCTCTCTCTCTCTCGCTCTCTCTTTCTCTCTCTCTTTATCTCTCCTCCCTTCACCTCTCTCTCTCTCTCTCTCTCTCTCTCTCTCTCTCTCTCTCTCTCTCTCTCTCTCTCTCTCTCTCTCTCTCTCTCTCTCTCTCTCTTCCATCTCTTCCTCCCTTCCCCTCTCTTCTCTCTCTCTCTCTCTCTCCTCTCTCTCCATCTCTCTCTCCTCTCCATCTCTCTCTCTCTCTCTCTCTATCTCCGTGATTCCCATAAATGGAACTAACACAAATGTTGGGTATGATGTTTACAGCTTGTCAGAGGCTGAAATCCCAGGCTCTGACAAGCTGTCAGGTTGTTGTATTTGGGCAGTGAAGTGAGATACAGGCATGGCGGTGGGGATTGTTGCATGTTACAATGAAGGGAACAATATTTTCTGCCATCAATGATTGATATGGGCGAGCTGTGGCCACTGAATGCAAACCCAAATTAATTATTTAGTATAGCGGTCTATTAGCATAACTCACAAATACACATCCATGTGAGAGGGAGGGAGGGAGGGATAGAGAGAGAAAGGAAAGGAGGGAGGGAGAGAGGGAGGGATAGAGAGAGGAGGGCGAGAGGGAGGGATGGATGGGGGGGGGAGGGAGGGAGGGGGGAGGGAGGGAGGGAGGGAGGGAGGGAGGGAGGAGGGAGGGAGGGAGAGAAAGGAAAGGAAAGGAGGGAGGGAGGGAGGGAGGGAGGGAGGGAGGGAGGGAGTGTAGAGAAAAACGACAGAACGAAGATTTGACATAATAAAACATGCCCCAACTCAACCCAAATGAACCTGGTGGTCTTACTGTCCCATTGTATTGTAGTATGTGTCCGAAATGGCAACATATTTCCTTTACAGTACACTACCTTAGACCATGGCCCATAGGGCTGTAGTGCACTATGTAGGGGTAGGATGTATAGTACACTACTTTAGACCATAGCCCATAGGGCTGTAGTGCACTATGTAGGGGTAGGATGTATAGTACACTACTTTAGACCATGGCCCATAGGGCTGTAGTGCACTATGTAGGGGTAGGATATATAGTACACTACTTTAGACCATAGCCCATAGGGCTGTAGTGCACTATGTAGGGTAGGATATATGTACACTACTTTAGACCATAGCCCATAGGGCTGTAGTGCACTATGTAGGGGTAGGATGTATAGTACACTACTTTAGACCATGGCCCATAGGGCTGTAGTGCACTATGTAGGGGTGGGATGTATAGTACACTACTTTAGACCATGGCCCATAGGGCTGTAGTGCACTATGTAGGGGTGGGATGTATAGTACACTACTTTAGACCATGGCCCATAGGGCTGTAGTGCACTATGTAGGGGTGATTTGTTTGTTATTGTAATATTGTTTTTTGTGTTGTTTGTGTGGTTTTTTTAAGCTTTGTTTTTTGTTGATGTCTCGTTTTGGTTATTGTTGTTGTTGTCAGGAAGGTCCATTTGTGTACTCTGTGTATTTGTTGGTATTGTGTTTTTTTTGTTGTTTTATTGTCTTTGTTTTTTCTTTTTGTGGATTTTGCTTTTTTGTTGTTTGGTTTTTTATTTGGTTTGTGTATTGTTTTTGTGCGTGTAGTTACTATGTTGGTTTGTCGTGTTGGTTTAAGTTTTTACTCTATTTGTTGTGTGGTATAATGCTGTTATTTTTTGTTTTTGCTTTTTTTTGTTTTTTTGTTTCTTAGGTTTTCTTGTTGCTTTTGTGTATATGGTTGTATCAATGTGTTTTTCTTTGGTTTTGTTTTTTGTTATTTGTGTTTTGTGGGGTATTTTTTTTGTTTTTTTTTGGTTTTTTTGTTTGGTATGTGATGTATGCGTTGTTTTTTTTTTTTGATTTTAATTTTTGTGTTTTTGTTTTTTTTGTGTTGTTAATGGTGATTGATGTTTTGTGGTTAATTTTTTTGGTGATTTTTGTTTTTGGTTGTTTTATTATTATTTTATTTGTTATCCTTTTTGTTTGTGGTGGTTTGTTTTTATTTGTTTTGTTTTGTTTTGTTATTTTTTGATATTGTTGGGCTGTTATGGCTTTTTGTTATTGGTTGTTTTTTGTGTTTTGATTTATTGTTTTTTTTGTTGATTCTTTTTTTGTGTGTTTTGTTTTTTTTTATTTTTTATAGTATTTTGTAAATTGTATTGCTGTTTTGCTGTGGTTTTTCGTTGTTTGCTCTCTGTTTTTATTTTAGTGTTGTTTTTTTGTTTGTTTTTAAAGTGGTTTTTGTTTATGTATTTTGTTTGATTATTTCTCATGGTGGGAGTGTTTTTGTTTTTATCTGCTTTTACTTATTGTTTTCTTTGACCGTTTTCATAAAGGGAGTATATCGTCGTATTTGTTTTTTTTGTAGTATGTTGTATGTTTGGATTTTTTTTGTATTTGTTTATGTCATGTGGTTGGTATTTGTTCTGTGTATTTTTGTTTGTAAACTATTTTTGGATTAGTGGGGTGTTGTTGGTGGAATATCTTGTTTTTATGTTATATTAGCTGTTATGTCTTTGTTCTTTTTTGTTAGGTGTTTTTTTTTTGTCTTGTATTAGATAATTTTTTTTTATCTTTGTTAGTTCTTATTTTTTTTTTTTTTGTTTTTGTTTTTATGATTTTTTGTTCATTTTGTCGGTTTGTTAGTGGTTCATTTTGGGTTTTTTTTGTTTTTTTTGTGCTTTTATTTCTTTATTTTTGTTTTTTTTTATGTTTTTTTTTGTATTTTTTGTATGTGTTGTTTTTCTTGTTTATGTTTGTCGGGGTGTTTGTTTTTTTGTTTGATTTTTTGGTATTTTTTTTTTTATGTTTTGTTGTTTTTTTTGTCTTGTTATGAACCACTGTTATTGTGTTTTTTTTTGCTGTTTATTTGTTTTGTTTGTTTCTTGTAGTTCGTGCTATTGTGGGTTTGTTTGGGTTGTTTGTTTGTTTTTTTTTGTTATGTGTGATGTTTTTTTTTTTCTGTTTTTTTTTTATTTTGTTTTTTCTTGGTTTTTTATTTGTGTTCTTCGGTATTTTTGTTTTGGATTCGTCTGTGTTTTTTTTTTTTTTTTGTTTTTTTTGGGTTGGTAATTGGTTTGATGTGGGTGTTTTTTTTTATTGTTGATTTGTTTGTATTTTTCTCTGTATATCTATTTTTTTTTTTGGTTTTGTTGTTTTTTGTTTTTGTGTTGTTATTTTGTTTTTTCTTGGTTATTGATTCATTCTTTTTGTGGTTTTTACATATTATTTTTTGATAGTTTTTTTTGTTTTGTGTTATTGTTTTTGTTTTGTTTTCTGTTGTTATGTAATTGTTTTACCTGTTATCGTTTGCTTGCCTTGGTTGATTGCTTTTGTTTTTGTTTTATCTTTTTTGTTTGTGTTTTGGTTCTTTATTGTGTGTTTCGTTTTGCTACGTGTTTTTTTTTTTTTTTTTTTGTGTTTGTCTTTCTTTTTATATTTTTTTGTGTTTTTGTTTGCATCTGTTGCTTTTAGTTTTTTTTGTCTTGTTTTTTTTCTTGTTCGTTGTGTTTTCGTTTTTGTTGTTATGATATCTTTATTTTATGTTGTTTTCTTTTATTTTTTGTTCTTGTTGGTAGTTTGTTTGTGGTTGTGTGCTATCTTGTTGGGTGTTTTGTTGTGAATTGGTCTGTTATATTAGTTGTGTGCTTTTGTGATTGTGTTGGCTTATAGTTTTTTAGTTTTAGTGAAGTGTGTTTGATCGTTTTTTGTGTTTTTTGTATGGGGGGGGGGGGGGTTGTGGGGGTTTTTCTGTTTCTTTACTTTTTGTTTTTGTTGTTTTGTTTGCAATTTTCTTTTTGTTTGGGGTTTTTGGGTATTGTTGAATTGTTTTGGGTTTTTTTGTTGATGGGGCTTGTGTTTTTTCATTTGTTTTTTTCTGTTGGAGGTCGGTGGGGTTCGTGGTGGATCTTTGTTGTTGTTTTTTTTTGTTGTGGTTTTTTTTTTTTTTATGGGTGTGTGTGGTTGTTGTTTTGTTTGTGCGTTATGTAGTATACTCGTCAGGTGGTTGTATTTTGTGTTGTGTTTGTTTTCGCTTTTTTTGTTTTTGTTGGGATGTTAGTAGCTTAGGGTTGTTTGTATTTTTATTTATTTGTTTTTGTTGTGTGTGTTTTTCGAATTTTTTCGTTGTTTGGTTTTGTTTGTTTGTTGTTTCTTGTCGTGTTTTTGTTTTTTTGATTCGTTTTTTGTCTGTTTGGCTCTTGTTTGATTTTTTGTTTTTGTTTTGTTTTTTTTGTTGTTTTATCTTGGGTTGTTGATATTGTTTTGTTTTATGTAGTTTTGTTGTTGTTTTTTTTGTTTGTTGGGTTTCGTTTGTTTATGTTTTTTTGGGGTGGGGTTTTTTTTGTTTGTGTGTTGTTTTTTTGTTTTTTTTCTTTATTTTTTGTACTGTTTGTTGTGTTCCTCGTGGTGTTTGGGTATTGTTATTTGTGATTTTGAGTTTGTATATGTGTTTTCTGAGTTGGGTTTTATGTGTTGTTTGTTATTGTTTTGGGCATATGTTCTATCTCTTGCTGTTTGGGATTGTTTTTTAGTACACTACTTTGACCATGGCCCATAGGGCTGTAGTGCACTATGTGAGGGGAGCGGATGTATAAGTACACCACTTAGACTCATAGCCCATTTAGGTCTGGCTGGTCTTTGTATCTCTTTCAGGTCTCTTGGGAACGACAAAAATGCCAGAAACTATTGTAGGAGCTGGGATTGTATGGTATATGCTACACTACTTGTCTTTTAGACCATGGCCCATAGGATTGTTAGTGTAGCGGCATCTGATGTGGAATTGACAATCATGTATGGGTTAGAAAGGATTTTAGGATGTATTTTAGGTTATATGTCAGGATGTTATGAGCACACTATCACTTTAGACCTAGGCCCAATAGGGCTCCTGTAGTGCACTCTAGTGTAGGTGGTTAGTACTAGGTATGTATAGCTACACTACTTTTAGACCATAAGCCCTATGAGGGTTGTAGTGCCACTTATGCCATGTAGGGGTAAGTGGTTTGGAGGATGTATAGTACACTACTTTAGACATAGCCCATAGGGCTTTAGTGCACTACGTAGGGGTGGGATATACATACTAAGCTACAACTACTTTAGACCATGGCCCATAGGGCTGTAGTGACTATGAGGGGTGAAGTACTATGTAGCCCGATTGACACTAGTATAACAGATAGACACAACGATCGGCCCATATGGCCCACTATGGAGATGCTGTAGTGCACATAGGTAGGAGGCCTGCTAGACGATATGTAGTACGGGAATATCCTGATTAGGTCAATTTAGGTACTAGGACTTAACGTATGGAACCAGACTACATATTAGAGAATCCAGGACCATAGGGACGATCTCCGTGAGTGCACTATGTAGGGGTAGGATGTATAGAGTCACTTATTTAACAGACCATGGGCCCATAGGGCCTATGTAAGGTGCACCCATTGTAGTGCACTAATGTAGGGGTGATATATAGTACACTACTTTAGACCATGGCCCATAGGGCTGTAGTGCAACTAAGTAGGTGGTTAGGATCTATATATAGTACACATACTTTAGACCATGGCCCATAGGGCTGTAGTGCACTATGTAGGGGTGGGATGATATGTACACTACTTTAGACCATGGCCCATAGGGCTGTAGTGCACTATGTGAGGGTAGGTAGTGAAGGTAGTCACTACTTTAGACCATGGCCCATAGGGCTGTAGTGCACTATGTAGGGGTAGGATGTATAAAAGGACAATCAGAGGACACGCTTAAACTCAGAGGTGGGATGTATAGTACACTACTTTAGACCAATCAGAGGTGGGATGTATAGTACACTACTTTAGACCAATCAGAGGACACATAAGGATTTCTCAAGAAAAGCCTTTTACATTTTTTGTATTTTATTTTTCTCCTTTATTCCTCTAAGAATGATAAAACAAATATCTGTGGTCTTATATCCCGAACCGTCTGAAAGACGTGAATCCGCTGGTACTGATATCTCTGAACTGAACCGTCGAAGAAGTGTTCCTGTGGTCTGATATCTCTGAACCGTCTGAAGAAGTGATATCCTGCTGGTCTGATATCTCTGAACCCGTCTGACGAAGACGTGTCCTGCTGGTCTGATATCTCTGAACCGTCTGAAGAAGTGATATCCTGCTGGTCTGATATCTCTGAACCTGTCTGAAGAAGTGATATCCTGCTGGTCTGATATCTCTGAACCGTCTGAAGAAGTGATATCCTGCTGGTCTGATATCTCTGAACCCGTCTGACGAAGACGTGTCCTGCTGGTCTGATATCTCTGAACCGTCTGAAGAAGTGATATCCTGCTGGTCTGATATCTCTGAACCCGTGATGAAGACGTGTTCCGTGGTCTGTGTATCTCTGAACCCGTCTGACGGAGACGTGTCCTGCTGGTCTGATATCTCTGAACCGTTTGAAGAAGTGATATCCTGCTGGTCTGATATCTCTGAACCTGTCTGAAGAAGTGATATCCTGCTGGTCTGATATCTCTGAACCGTCTGAAGAAGTGATATCCTGCTGGTCTGATATCTCTGAACCCGTCTGACGAAGACGTGTCCTGCTGGTCTGATATCTCTGAACCGTCTGAAGAAGTGATATCCTGCTGGCTGATATCTCTGAACCTGTCTGAAGAAGTGATCCTGCTGGTTGATACTCTGACCTCTGAAGAAGTGATATCCTGTGGTCTGATATCTCTGAACCGTCTGAGATGATGAGTACGTCCTGCTGGTCTGATATCTCTGAACCTGTCTGAAGAAGTGATATCCTGCTGGTCTGATATCTCTGAACCCGTCTGACGAAGACGTGTCCTGCTGGTCTGATATCTCTGAACCCGTCTGACGGAGACGTGTCCTGCTGGTCTGATATCTCTGAACCGTTTGAAGAAGTGATATCCTGCTGGTCTGATATCTCTGAACCTGTCTGAAGAAGTGATATCCTGCTGGTCTGAATCTCTGAACCGTCTGAAGAGGAATCCTGCTGGTCTGATATCTCTGAACCCGTCTGACGAAGACGTGTCCTGCTGGTCTGATATCTCTGAACCCGTCTGACGAAGACGTGTCCTGCTGGTCTGATATCTCTGAACCGTCTGAAGAAGACGTGTCCTGCTGGTCTGATATCTCTGAACCTGTCTGAAGAAGTGATATCCTGCTGGTCTGATATCTCTGAACCGTCTGAAGAAGTGATATCCTGCTGGTCTGATATCTCTGAACCCGTCTGACGAAGACGTGTCCTGCTGGTCTGATATCTCTGAACCCGTCTGACGAAGACGTGTCCTGCTGGTCTGATATCTCTGAACCTTTCTGAAGAAGTGATATCCTGCTGGTCTGATATCTCTGAACCCGTCTGACGAAGACGTGTCCTGCTGGTCTGATATCTCTGAACCCGTCTGAAGAAGACGTGTCCTGCTGGTCTGATATCTCTGAACCCGTCTGACGAAGACTTGTCCTGCTGGTCTGATATCTCTGAACCTGTCTGAAGAAGTGATATCCTGCTGGTCTGATATCTCTGAACCTGTCTGAAGTAGTGTCCTGCTGGTCTGATATCTCTGAACCGCCTGAAGAATTGTTCATGGCCAATTGTCCTTCACTGTGATATCTGTTGAAGAGGCTGTTTGCACTGTGTACTGTATGTGGTGGGTGTGTGTGTGTGTGTGTGTGTGTGTGTGTGTGTGTGTGTGTGTGTGTGTGTGTGTGTGTGTGTGTGTGTGTGTGTGTGTGTGTGTGTGTGTGTGTGTGTGTGTGGCATTATGTTGTGATGGACACACAGCAGAGTGTATTTAGACGGGGGAAACGGCTGGGCTTGATGTGGTGGTATCAGCACAGCTGTGCTGCCATCTGTGCCCATCCCTACGCCCCCTGTGACCCTCTGCCTTGCCACCTGGCCCACGACAAGTGTCGCACGGAACGGAACGCCTCAGAACACTTCTCAATCTGCTGTCCTCTACACATGGAGACAGAGGGGGGAGAGTAGGGAGGCAGGATGGAAGATGGGAGGGAGGGAGGGAGGGAGGGAGGGAGGGAGGAGGGAGGGAGGGAGGGAGGGGGGAGGAAAACATTTTTGTAACGCTCCCGAAGACGTAGCTGTGTTTCCTTTTCATCATAGTCTTATAAAACTCATGAGCTGTCGCACACCCAGAGAAAAAAATGTAGTGCCGAGGTGCTGACTAACAGTGAACAAACTGTAAGCTATAAAAACAAAGAGAGTCTTACACTCCATATGTATAACCTCCATATGTATAACCATATGTATATCCTCCATATGTATCAGCTCCATATGTATATCCTCCATATGTATAACCTCCATATGTATATCCTCCATATGTATAACCTCCATATGTATAACCTCCATATGTCTATCCTCCATATGTATGGAGGTTATACATATGGAGGTTATACATATGGAGGTTATACATATGGAGGTTAAACAGATGGAGGTTAAACATATGGAGGATAGACATATGGAGGTTATACATATGTAATCATGAGCAGAGTAACACTTTTAGCACTGAGGCGGTGTGCAATAGTAGGAAGAGCACTTTGTGCTGCTCACCCTGCACTATCAGCTCCAATGTAAATAACATGAGTAAGTCTACCTCTGATAAGCTTCCAAGTAAAGCATTAAAAACAATTAAGCATCCCAGAAAAGTGATAAAAAGAACCCATAGTAACATATGCAGCCTGAGAAACAAGGTCCATGAAGTCAATAACTTGCTTGTAACAGATGACATTCATATTCTGACTCTGAAACTCACTCAGACAATACCTTTGATGATACAGTGGTAGCAATACATGGTTATAACATCTACCAAAAAGCAGAAATTCCAATGGGGGAGGTGTTGCTGTTTATATTCAGAACCATATTTCTGTAAAGATTAGAGAGGATCTCATGTTAAATACTGTTGAAGTAATATGGCTACAGGTTCATCTGCCTCACCTAAAGCCCATTCTGGTGGGAAGCTGCTACAGACCACCAAGTGCTAACAGTCAGTATCTGGATAATATGTGTAAAATGCTTGATAATGTATGAGATCAACAGAGAGGTATATTTTCTGGGTGATTTAAATATTGACTGACTATCATCAAGCTGCCCACTCAAGAAAAAACTTTAAACTGTAACCAGTGCCTACAACCTGGATCAGGTTGTCAGTCAACCTACCAGGGTAGTTACAAACAGCACAGGAATTAAATCATCAACATGTATTGATCACATCTTCACTAATGCCACAGAAATTTGCTTTAAAGCTTTATCCAAATCCATAGGATGTAGTGACCACAATATAGTAGCCATATCTAGGACAACTAAAGTTCCAAAGGCTGGGCCTAATATAGTATATAAGAGGTCATACAATACGTTTTGTAGTGATTCATATGTTGTTAATGTAAAGAATATTTGTTGGTCTGTGGTGTGTAATGACACATTTATGAAATTGCTTATTCCAGTTACTAATAAGCATGCACCCATTAAGAAAATGACTGTAAAAACTGTTAAATCCCCGTGGATTGATGAGGAATTGAAAAACGTTATGGTTGAGAGGGATGAGACAAAAGGAATGGCAAATAAGTCTGGCAGCCCAACTGATTGGCAAACGTATTGCAAATTAAAAAATCATGTGACTAAACTCAATTTAAAAAAACTATACTATCAAACAAATATTAGTTAAATTAAGAATGATTGTAAAAAGATTTGGGGCACCTTAAATTACATTTTTGGGAAAACAGCCAACTCGCCTCCATAATTCATTGAATCAGATGGATCATTCATCACAAAGCCCACTGATATTGCCAACTACTATAATTACTTTTTTTTGGCAAGAAAAGCAAACTTAGGGATGACATGCCAACAACAAACGCGGGCACTACACATCCAAGTATATCTGACCAAATTATGAAAGACAACAATTGTACTTTTGCATTCCCTAAAGTCAGCGTGGAAAAGGTGAAAAAAGTATTGTTGACTATCAACAATGAAAAACCACCGGGTTCTGACAACTTGGAAGGAAAATTACTGAGGATAATAGCAGACGATATTGCCACTCCTATTTGCCATATCTTCAATCTAAGCCTACTAGAGAGTGTGTGCCCTCAGGCCTGGAGGGAAGCTAAAGTTATTCCGCTACCCAAGAATAGTAAAGCCCCCTTTACTGTCTCAAATAGCCGACCAATCAGCCTGTTACCAACCCTAAGTAAACTTCTGGAAAAAATGGTGTTTGACCAGATACAATGTTATTTTACAGCGAACAACCCGACAACAGAATATTAACACGCTTATAGGGAAGAGCACTTAACAAGCACAGCACTTGCACAAATGACTGATGATTGGCTGAGAGAAATTGATGATATGATTGTGGGGGCTGTTTTGTTAGACTTCAGTGCGGCTTTTGACATTATTTATCATAGGCTGCTGCTGGAAAGACATATGTGTTTCTGGCTTTACACCCCCTGCTATATTGTGGATAAAGAATTGCTTGTCTGACAGAATACAGAGGGTATTCTTTAATGGAAGCCTCTCAAACCTAATCCAGATAGAAGAAGGAAATCCCCAGGGTAGCTGTTTAGGCCCCTTTGCTTTTTAAAATGTTTACTAATGACATGCCAGTGACTTTGAGTAAAGCCTGAGTGTCTATGTATGTGGATGACACAACAATGCACACATCAGCTACTACAGCGACTGAAATGACTGAAACACTTAACTTCTTGACGTTAATAACGTTCCCAAGGTAAACAGACTTTTTCTGAGGTCCAGATCGTAGAATATGCATATAATATACAGATCAGGATAGAAAACACTCCAAAGTTTCCAAAACTGTCAAAATATTGTCTGTGAGTATAACAAAACAGATTTTGCAGGCGAAAACCTGAGGAAATCTAACCCGGAAGTGATTATTTATTTTTCTTTTCCAATGGCTTCCTCAGGCTGTGACCAGGCTTTAGACATAGTTTCAGGCTTTTATTTTGAAAAATGAGCGAGATTTTTCAAAAATAGTCAGGTGTCCGTTGATTAGTTCCTGCGCGCGAGAGGGGTAGCTCTCCATTTTCTTTCTCTCTTTTATTGAATAGTTTACCGTCCGGTTGAAATATTATAGATTATGTATGTTAAAAACAACCTGAGGATTGATTATAAAAACATTTGACATGTTTCTACGAACATTACGGATACTTTTTGGAATTTTCGTCGAACGGAACGAGGCTGTATTTTTCTGAACATAACGCACAACTCAAATGGCGTTTTTTTGTTATAAAAGTAATATTTACTTTCGCTGTAAAGCATATTTTCAAAATCTGACACGATAGGTGGATTAACAACAAGCTAAGCTGTGTTTTGGTATATTTCACTTGTGATTGCATAATTATAAATATTTTTAGTACTATTTTGCGCCCTGCAATTCAGCGGTTGTTTAGGAAAATGATCCCGCTAAAGGGATTGTCAGCTGACTGGTGAGTTCACGGACATATTCAATCAATCCCTATCCCAGTCTGCTGTGCCCACTTGCTTCAAGATGGCCACCATTGTTCCTGTTCCCAAGAAAGCTAATGTAACTGAACTAAATTACTATTGCCAGGTAGCCCTCACTTCTGTCATCATGATGTGCTTTGAGAGACTAGTCAAGGATCATATCACCTCCACCCTACCTGACACCCTAGACCCACTCCAATTTGCTTACCGCCCCCAATAGGTCCACAGATGAAGTAATCGCCATCACACTGCACACTGCCATAACCCATCTGGACAAGAGGAATACCTATGTAAGAATGCTGTTCATCGACTACAGCTCAGCATTTAACACCAGAGTACCCTCCAAACTCTTCATTAAGCTCGAGACCCTGGGTCCTGACCCCGCCCTGTGCAATTGGGTCGTGGAGTTTCCGCCCCCTGGTGGTGAGGGTAGGAAACAACATCTCAACCCTGCTGATCTTCAATGTCTATGTCTATGTCTATGTCTATGTCTATGTGTCAGGGGTGTCAGGGGAGAAGCTCCAGGTGGTATCCGATTTTAAGTACCTTGGCATCATACTTGATTCCAACCTCTCTTTTAAAAAGCATGTGAAAATGTAATTCAGATAACCAAATTCAACCTAGCTAATTTCCGATTTATACAAAATTGTTTGACTACAGAGGTAGCAAAACTGTACTTCAAATCTATGATACTCCCCCACTTAACATAATGCTTGACTAGTTGGGCCCAAGCTTGCTGTACAACATTAAAACCTATTCAGTCTGTCTACAAACAGGCTCTCAAAGTGCTTGATAGGAAGCTCAATAGCCATCATCACTGTTACATTCTCAGAAAGCATGAGCTCCTGAGTTAGGAAAATCTTGTGCAATACACCGACGCATGTCTTGTATTCAAGATCCTAAATGGCCTGGCTCCCCCTCCACTCAGTACTTTTGTTAAACAGAAAACCCAAACATATGGCAGCAGATCCACAAGGTCTGCCATGAGAGGTGACTGTATAGTTCCCTTAAGGAAAAGCACCTTTAGTAAATCCGCTTTTTCTGTGAGAGCTTCCCATGTCTGGAATACACTGCCATCAGACACACATAACTGCACCACATATCACACTTTCACAAAATGCTTGAAGACATGGCTAAAGGTCAATCAGATTTGTGAACATAATCCCTAGCTGTGTATTGTCACTTTCCATGTTGTCTGTTGTCTGTAGCTTGTGAGGTGTGGAAACACTTTGTTGCTTTTATAAATGTTGTCTTGCTGCTTTTTGTTCTATGTTGCTCTGTCTGTATGCTACGTCTTGCTTGTCCTATGTTGCTCTGTCTGTATGCTACGTCTTGCTTGTCCTATGTTGCTCTGTCTGTATGCTACGTCTTGCTTGTCCTATGTTGCTCTGCGTGTGCTCACTGCTCAATGATTGTCTATATTGTAATTGTTTTTAATAACCTGCCCAGGGACTGCGGTTGAAAATTAGCCGGCCGGCTAAAACCGTCACTTTTACTGAAACGTTGATTAATGTCCCTGTAAAAATAAAATAAATAAACTCAAACTCGGAACTCAAGATCAGAGAAATGTCCTCTGGTCTGATGAAACAAAAATGGAACTGTTTGGCCATAAAGACCATCCTTATGTTTGGGGGAAAAAGGGGAGGCTTGCAAGCCAAAGAACACCATCCCAACTGTGAAGCACGGGGGTGGCAGCATCATGTTGTGGGGGTGCTTTGCTGCAGGAGGGACTGGTGCACTTCACAAAATAGATGGCATCATGAGGAGAGGAAAATTATGTGGATATATTGAAGCAACATCTCAAGACATCAGTCAGGAAGTTAAAGCTTGGTCGCAAATAGGTCTTCCAAATGGACAATGACCCCAAGCATACTTCCAAAGTTGTGGCAAAATGGTTTAAGGACAACAAAGTCAATGTATTGGAGTGGCCATCACAAAGCCCTGACCTCAATCCTATAGAAAATTCGTGGGCAGAACTGAAAAGGCGTGTGTGAGCAAGGAGGCCTAAAAACTTGACTCAGTTACTCCAGCTCTGTCAGGAGGAATGGGCCAACATTCACCCAACTTATTTTGGGAAGCTTGTGGAAGGCTACCTGAAATGTTTGACCCAAGTTAGACAATTTAAAGGCCATGCTACCAAATAATAATTGAGTGTATGTAAACTTCTGACACACTGGGAATGTGATGAAAGAAATAAAAGCTGAAAAAAATCATTCTCTCTACTATTATTCTGACATTTCACATTCTTAAAATAAAGTGGTGATTCTAACTGACCTAAGACAGGGAATTTTTACTTGGATTAAATGTCAGGAATTGTGAAAACTGAGTTTAAATGTATTTGGATAAGGTGTATGTAAACTTCTGACTTCAACTGTTTATATATATATATATACAGTACCAGTCAAAGTTTGGACACACCTACTCATTCAAGAGATTCTTTATTTTTTACTGTTTTCTACTTTGTAGAATAACAGTGAAGACATCAGAACTATGAAATAACACATATGGATTCATGTGGTTACCACACTAAAAAAAGTGTTAAACAAGTCAAAATAAAATGTTTTATTTGAGATTCGTCATCCTTTGCCTTGATTACAGCTTTGCACACTCTTGGCATTCTCTCAACCAGCTTCATGAGGTAGTCACCTGGAATGCATTTCAATTAACAGGTTTTAATTGATCAGCATCCATGCGCCGTCCATCTCTGCGATAAATAGCTTCATTATGGGCAAAGAAAAGATATTGTTTTTTATTCAAATCAATTATAGCCTGAGCAAGCTTATGTCCGGTCCTCGTTCTCATCTTCACGCTCTCCCTCTCAAACTGAACAGGACATCAGTAGGCGCGTACAGATATTGCATTTTTTATTACAAATTGACTCGCCTCTTGAAGTGTCATCGTACACAGCACAGTCATTCGTTAGGCAGCACAAAAAAAGGGTTTACATCAGCAAGAGTAGGGCAGGCCGGGGCTCCTGATTGGGAATGCCTGACCATTGCAGTGTGTAATGCATTGTAGCCTAGTTTAATATAGACCATCCAAGCAGTACAAAAACTCTAGAAGGAAACATATTTTCTTAGACGTATAACTGTGTTGTGCCTCTCCGAGTGTTCTCTTTGTATAGCCTAGGCTTATAACCTATAGTATAGGCTATGAATCATTTTATTGAGACCACACTAGGCAGACTTGATATTGGTCACCCAGCAGAGAATCAGGGATGAGGGGCATCATCGGGCAACATTTGATATACTATAATAAGCAACTAATTCTCAAACCCTGAGCAATAATACATTTAATCGATTAAAGATTACATGACCCTCCCCTGGACAAAATTTTAACAAATACTAAACCCTCCCACATTTTCCTCCAGGTAACTATTGTGTAAATGTTGATCTCTAACTTAGAAAAGTAGGTATCTCTAGGACAGTGAGATGCGTGTCACACATAATTGCCCAGGAGTAAGGCAGGTCAGGGCGTAATACCCTATGATGACTTCTGGTGTATTGATGGAATGGTTTGAGATTTAATAAAATACAGTACATGTAGTCCTGCTATGTGACATTTCGTGAAGCCTCTGTGTTCCACCGATCGTACTATACATACTATAGATATAGTTCTCCTTGTTCGATAGAGCAGTTGGACGTCTTTCAGTGATGTTCCTATCTCGCGGAGACATTGCTAAATATAGGAACAGACCCATTTTATTTAATCCAGTCTCTGAAAGACTGCAACGTGTTGGGCGGTGCTTTGTGCTCTGACCGCTTGCTTTTTCACTCTCAACAGTTTATCAAGAAAGGTCCACTACCAAAACGATATCGAGCTAACTTGACACAATAGTGGGAAGCATTGGAGTCAACATGGGCCAGCATCCCTGTGGAACACTTTCGACACCTTGTAGATTCCATGTCCCAAAGAATTTAAGCTGTTCTGAGGGCAACAGGGGGGTGCAACTCAATATTAAGAAGCTGTTCCTAATGTTTTTGTACACTAAGTGTATATTGATGAATCAAAAAATACAATGGTTTGATTAATCCTGAAAGTGCACATATTCAAGTTCAATTCATTACATTTTGGATGTTGGAAAAAAGTGTACATTAGGGGTTGATCAATAGTCCCATAAATCTGCCCTGATCCTCACTAATCATGGAAATGTATGACAGCTGTCTATGAACCGTGCACCAGGCTCCAGGTTTAACCTACTCTGTATGGTCTGAGTTTAAATAGGCTACATGGCCAGTTCAAATAGGCTACATGACCAGTTCAAATAGGCTACATGACCAGTTCAAATAGGCTACATGACCAGTTCAAATAGGCTACATGACCAGTTCAAATAGGCTACATGTCCAGTTCAAATAGGCTACATGACCAGTTCAAATAGGCTACATGACCAGTTCAAATAGGCTACATGACCAGTTCAAATAGGCTACATGACCAGTTCAAATAGGCTACATGACCCATATGATTGCGCAACGTCAGCCTAACATGATCCCCCTAATGCTGGTGACCCTCAGGAACAACTACACAGACAGTAGCGAGGACAGAAAGACAAATGGAGTGGAATGATGTAAAATGAAAGAGGCTAGATAGTGAAGGACTCTGGCACTGAAGTGACAGTAACAAATGTATGTGGGTATTACCGACTGTGGCTCCCGATAGTGGATACAATTTAACATGATACATATTGTTAAAAAATAAAACCTGGGTCTTCAATTTCATCCCTGCACATTTTGGAGGAAACACAATTACAATTCTGAATAACGGCACAGCTGTTTAATAGCCTATTTCACTGTGTAAAAGGGGCCTTAAAAACATGTCATGTTGCTATGATTTTCAGTTGGATTCCATATGACTCGTTTCACATTCGTCTCCAGGGATCATAAGGGGAAAAATAAATTGCTATGTGTATTTACAATCCCCTTCTTCAAAAGGATTACTCATTTACTCTCATCAATTTATAAGTTGTTGTTATTTATATCGGATAAAATAAAGTAGTTGCTTTTTTTCTCTTGGAAACGGCAGATTCGCTTGACCTTATTCATGGTTACCGTGCGCTTAAAGGTGGTGGAATCGGTAGACACCACACCTCCACCTCTTTGATCTCCACCCCCAAACTAATAGCAGGTAAATAGCACGCTATTCTCATGCTTCAGTTCAAGGTCATAACACGTGTATAGAGAGAGAGAAAGAGAGAGAGAGAGAGAGAGAGAGAGAGAGAGAGAGAGAGAGAGAGAGAGAGAGAGAGAGAGAGAGAGAGAGAGAGAGAGAGTCAGATAGAGAGAGAGAGAGAGAGAGTCAGAGAGAGAGAGAGTCAGAGAGAGTCAGATAGAGAGAGAGAGAGAGAGACAGAGGGGTGAAGGGAGGAAGAGAGAGAGAGAGAGAGAGAGAGAGAGAGAGAGAGAGAGAGAGAGAGAGAGAGAGAGAGAGAGAGAGAGAGATGGAGAGAGAGAGAGAGAGAGAGAGAGAGAGAGAGAGAGAGAGAGAGAGAGAGAGAGAGAGAGAGATGGGTGAAGGGAGGAAGGGAGGAAGAGATGGAGAGAGAGAGAGAGAGAAATCCTTGTGTCTGAAGTGGTTTAACATACAGCTACAGACTGACTAGGGATGCATGCCTAAAGACACACTGTTCCCTATACAGTGCACTACTTTTCACCAGAGCCATATGGGACCCTAGTCAACAGTAGTACACTATACTGGAAATAGTGTGCCATTTGAGCCACATACACATACTGCTTTCTGCCTCCCCTCAGCCGACTCCTCTTCTCCTTAACTCTGGTGTATATGATTTCTCTCTAGACCCACACAAACATCTCTTCCCACTCACATAACCCCCACAGCCACAGGTGAAACACGGATTCATAAATGTTAGATATATACGGCGTATTAAGGTGTAACATGGCGTCCTAGATGTTAGGTCTACGGTATATTAAGCAGGTACAAAGGTACACTGTGACACCAGTCCCGTTCAGACCATCAGTGTATAACTAGACTGTGATTTTCCCCGCCTGCCACAACTACACCCACGGTGCGTCGGAAATGGCACCCTCGTGGCTCTAATAGGGAACCATTTCAATTGCAACCACGGAGTGGGTTATTTCAACAGCAGACAAAAGCCCCACAAGACTCAATATTGACTGAGGTCTTTCATACACAGACGTAAATGACCAGTTTCGGTCCCTTTACAGTAAACACAGGCATTTCAATCAGGAGTGTTTGTGTGTGACTGGTTACTTTGTGTTTTAGAGGACTGAGGAATAGTCAGGGCAATCTGACCATATTCACTACAATAGCATGAGACCGTTTTAGAAAAGGGGTGGATGAGGTGTGTGTGTGTGTGTGTGTGTGTGTGTGTGTGTGTGTGTGTGTGTGTGTGTGTGTGTGTGTGTGTGTGTGTGTGTGTGTGTGTGTGTGTGTGTGTGTGTGTGTGTGTGTGTGTGTCTACAGTTGTGATTTTGTTAGATGTTTTGTTAACAATCGAAACACTTTTCATCCCACTTTAAGTCGAAATCTTCGTCAAATTGAAAAGCTTAATGGAGTTTTGGAACTGAAGTAAATGTACTGAAATCATAGCAATTGTAAACAATCTAGTATCACCTAAAAACTGGTTCATATAATTTGATGGCATTACAATCTATCTCATTCATGTGGGATTGAGGCCTGCAGTTATCTCAGAATGCACAGAATATAGACTGTCAACAGACAACACTCTCGGAATATAGACTGTCAACAGACAACACTCTCAGAATATAGACTGTCAACAGACAACACTCTCAGAATATAGACTATCAACAGACAACACTCTCAGAATATAGACTATCAACAGACAACACTCTCAGCATATAGACTATCATTAGACAACACTCTCAGAATATAGACTGTCAAAAGACAACACTCTCAGAATATAGACTATCAACAGACAACACTCTCAGCATATAGAGTATCAACAGACAACACTCTCAGAATATAGACTATCAACAGACAACACTCTCAGCATATAGACTATCAACAGACAACACTCTCAGAATATAGACTGTCAAAAGACAACACTCTCAGAATATAGACTATCAACAGACAACACTCTCAGAATATAGACTGTCAAAAGACAACACTCTCAGAATATAGACTATCAACAGACAACACTCTCAGAATATAGACTGTCAAAAGACAACATTCTCAGAATATAGACTGTCAACAGACAACACTCTCAGAATATAGACTGTCAAAAGACAACATTCTCAGAATATAGACTGTCAACAGACAACACTCTCAGAATATAGACGATCAACAGACAACACTCTCAGAATATAGACTATCAACAGACAACACTCTCAGAATATAGACTATCAACAGACAACACTCTCAGAATATAGACTATCAACAGACAACACTCTCAGAATATAGACTGTCAACAGACCACGTTTGAGGTGTTGAAAATTGAAACAAAGTAACCTTAAACATATTACGAGTATGATGATGTAATCGTTCATCTTTCATAAAGAATGGATTGATTCCGTGAAAAGTTTCTTGATTCGTTGATAGATTTGATAAGACTGGACAGAGCATCAAATAATTAACTAAACATGAAGACAAAGAGGAGGATTCCCTCTCTCTCGTTCTCTCTCGCTCTCTTTGCCTCTCTTTCTCCCCCTCCCCCTGGTCATGTGAAGCTGGGACCCATCAAAAAAACGTTTTTTTTCTCACCGCCATTTTAGTTACTTTTTCTTAGCCACTATTCTTCAATGTCTACCTTCTTTGAAATGCAAAGACGTGTAAACAGCTTTGATGTTCAAACCCGTTACTCTTCAAAGCTAATACATAACTGACCTTGGGGTAACGAGGAGTTAAATTGTGATACCTTCACATCATTGTTTTACATATTTGTCCTGACAAACGGTATATCTCAGAGATATGTGGTTTGTTAAGAGTACTGACAAAACACACTAGCTAGTGGATGGAGAGATATTGTATGAAAAGTAGATGGAGAGATGTAGAAGCATGCTCATACATACATTAAATTAACGCAGAGACACAGATAGCCTGTCTATAGATACTAACACATGTTAACACAGAGACACAGAGAGCGTGTCTATATTAACACGGAGATACAGAGACCTGTCTATATATACCAACACATGTTAACACAGAGGTACAGATGGCCTGTCTATAGATACTAACACGTGTTAACACAGAGATACAGATGGCCTGCCTATAAACTCACAGAGACGGCTGCAAATAGATTCAGTAGGACAGTATGTACCCGGGTGATTTCACTGTGTGTGTGTGTGTGTGTGTGTGTGTGTGTGTGTGTGTGTGTGTGTGTGTGTGTGTGTGTGTGTGTGTGTGTGTGTGTGTGTGTGTGTGTGTGTGTGTGTGTGTGTGTGTGTGTGTGTGTGTGTGTGTGTGTGTTAGTGCCTCTAATGTGTGTGCTACCCTGTGAGAGTGGTGCTGCTGCTATTGACGTGGACTCAGTGTCTCTAATGAACCCTCAGGCTGAACTAGAGAGATGAGGGCTGGGTGAACAGAGGGACATTAAAGGTTGGGTGAACAGAAGGCCATTAAAGGTTGGGTGAACAGAAGGACATTAAAGGTTGGGTGAACAGAAGGACATTAAAGGTTGGGTGAACAGAAGGACATTAAAGGTTGGGTGAACTTAAAGGTTGGGTGAACAGAGGGACATTAAAGGTTGGGTGAACAGAAGGACATTAAAGGTTGGGTGAACAGAAGGACATTAAAGGTTGGGTGAACAGAAGGACATTAAAGGTTGGGTGAACAGAAGGACATTAAAGGTTGGGTGAACAGAGGGACATTAAAGGTTGGGTGAACAGAAGGACATTAAAGGTTGGGTGAACAGAAGGACATTAAAGGTTGGGTGAACAGAAGGACATTAAAGGTTGGGTGAACAGAAGGACATTAAAGGTTGGGTGAACAGAAGGACATTAAAGGTTGGGTGAACTTAAAGGTTGGGTGAACAGAGGGACATTAAAGGTTGGGTGAACAGAAGGACATTAAAGGTTGGGTGAACAGAAGGACATTAAAGGTTGGGTGAACTTAAAGGTTGGGTGAACAGAGGGACATTAAAGGTTGGGTGAACAGAAGGACATTAAAGGTTGGGTGAACAGAAGGACATTAAAGGTTGGGTGAACAGAAGGACATTAAAGGTTGGGTGAACAGAAGGACATTAAAGGTTGGGTGAACTTAAAGGTTGGGTGAACAGAGGGACATTAAAGGTTGGGTGAACAGAAGGACATTAAAGGTTGGGTGAACAGAAGGACATTAAAGGTTGGGTGAACAGAAGGACATTAAAGGTTGGGTGAACAGAAGGACATTAAAGGTTGGGTGAACAGAAGGACATTAAAGGTTGGGTGAACAGAAGGACATTAAAGGTTGGGTGAACAGAGGGACATTAAAGGTTGGGTGAACAGAAGGACATTAAAGGTTGGGTGAACAGAGGGACATTAAAGGTTGGGTGAACAGAAGGACATTAAAGGTTGGGTGAACAGAAGGACATTAAAGGTTGGGTGAACAGAAGGACATTAAAGGTTGGGTGAACAGAAGGACATTAAAGGTTGGGTGAACTTAAAGGTTGGGTGAACAGAGGGACATTAAAGGTTGGGTGAACAGAAGGACATTAAAGGTTGGGTGAACAGAAGGACATTCAAGGTTGGGTGAACAGAAGGACATTAAAGGTTGGGTGAACAGAAGGACATTAAAGGTTGGGTGAACAGAAGAACATTAAAGGTTGGGTGAACAGAAGGACATTAAAGGTTGGGTGAACAGAAGGACATTAAAGGTTGGGTGTTAAAGGTTGGGTGAACAGAAGGACATTAAAGGTTGGGTGAACAGAAGGACATTAAAGGCTGGGTGAACAGAAGGACATTAAAGGTTGGGTGAACAGAAGGACATTAAAGGTTGGGTGAACAGAAGGACATTAAAGGTTGGGTGAACTGAAGGACATTAAAGGTTGGGTGAACAGAAGGACATTAAAGGTTGGGTGAACAGAAGGACATTAAAGGTTGGGTGAACTGAAGGACATTAAAGGTTGGGTGAACAGAAGGACATTAAAGGTTGGGTGAACAGAAGGACATTAAAGGTTGGGTGAACAGAAGGACATTAAAGGTTGGGTGTTAAAGGTTGGGTGAACTGAAGGACATTAAAGGTTGGGTGAACAGAAGGACATTAAAGGTTGGGTGAACAGAAGGCCATTAAAGGTTGGGTGAACAGAAGGACATTAAAGGTTGGGTGAACAGAAGGACATTAAAGGTTGGGTGAACAGAAGGCCATTAAAGGTTGGGTGAACAGAAGGACATTAAAGGTTGGGTGAACAGAAGGACATTAAAGGTTGGGTGAACAGAAGGACATTAAAGGTTGGGTGAACAGAGGGACATTAAAGGTTGGGTGAACAGAAGGACATTAAAGGTTGGGTGAACAGAAGGCCATTAAAGGTTGGGTGAACAGAAGGCCATTAAAGGTTGGGTGAACTTAAAGGTTGGGTGAGATAAAAATGAGAGGTGCAACCTAACGTGATTGGAATACGAACAAAGAGATTGGGTGCAGATAAATCAGACATCCCTTTGGTACATCCAGATCATGTTCTATATCCCAGATACAGTTTATCCTAGCAAACCAAAAATAGATTTTTAGTGAAAGTTCCCAAAACTTTTGTTTTGGTAAATGTTCTCATAACAGAAAAAAGGTCCAGTCGTGCTGATGATCGTAGAATGTTTGTATAAAACGTGTACCTGACGTACTGATGATCGTAGAATGTTTGTATAAAACACGTACCTGACGTACTGATGATCGTATAATGTTTGTATAAAACACGTACCTGACGTGCTGATGATCGTAGAATGTTTGTATAAAACACGTACCTGACGTGTTGATGATCGTATAATGTTTGTATAAAACACGTACCTGACGTGCTGATGATCGTATAATGTTTGTATAAAACACGTACCTGACGTGCTGATGATCGTATAATGTTTGTATAAAACACGTACCTGACGTGCTGATGATCGTAGAATGTTTGTATAAAACACGTACCTGACGTGCTGATGATCGTATAATGTTTGTATAAAACACGTACCTGACGTGCTGATGATCGTAGAATGTTTGTATAAAACACGTACCTGACGTGCTGATGATCGTATAATGTTTGTATAAAACACGTACCTGACGTGTTGATGATCGTAGAATGTTTGTATAAAACACGTACCTGACGTGCTGATGATCGTAGAATGTTTGTATAAAACACGTACCTGACGTGCTGATGATCGTATAATGTTTGTATAAAACACGTACCTGACGTGCTGATGATCGTATAATGTTTGTATAAAACACGTACCTGACGTGTTGATGATCGTAGAATGTTTGTATAAAACACGTACCTGACGTGCTGATGATCGTATAATGTTTGTATAAAACACGTACCTGACGTGCTGATGATCGTAGAATGTTTGTATAAAACACGTACCTGACGTGCTGATGATCGTATAATGTTTGTATAAAACACGTACCTGACGTGTTGATGATCGTAGAATGTTTGTATAAAACACGTACCTGACGTGCTGATGATCGTAGAATGTTTGTATAAAACACGTACCTGACGTGCTGATGATCGTATAATGTTTGTATAAAACACGTACCTGACGTGCTGATGATCGTATAATGTTTGTATAAAACACGTACCTGACGTGCTGATGATCGTAGAATGTTTGTATAAAACACGTACCTGACGTACTGATGATCGTAGAATGTTTGTATAAAACACGTACCTGACGTGCTGATGATCGTATAATGTTTGTATAAAACACGTACCTGACGTGCTGATGATCGTAGAATGTTTGTATAAAACACGTACCTGACGTGCTGATGATCGTATAATGTTTGTATAAAACACGTACCTGACGTGCTGATGATCGTATAATGTTTGTATAAAACACGTACCTGACGTGCTGATGATCGTGGAATGTTTGTATAAAACACGTACCTGACGTGTTGATGATCGTAGAATGTTTGTATAAAACACGTACCTGACGTGCTGATGATCGTATAATGTTTGTATAAAACACGTACCTGACGTGCTGATGATCGTAGAATGTTTGTATAAAACACGTACCTGACGTGCTGATGATCGTATAATGTTTGTATAAAACACGTACCTGACGTGTTGATGATCGTAGAATGTTTGTATAAAACACGTACCTGACGTGCTGATGATCGTAGAATGTTTGTATAAAACACGTACCTGACGTGCTGATGATCGTATAATGTTTGTATAAAACACGTACCTGACGTGCTGATGATCGTATAATGTTTGTATAAAACACGTACCTGACGTGCTGATGATCGTATAATGTTTGTATAAAACACGTACCTGACGTGCTGATGATCGTAGAATGTTTGTATAAAACACGTACCTGACGTGCTGATGATCGTAGAATGTTTGTATAAAACACGTACCTGACGTGCTGATGATCGTATAATGTTTGTATAAAACACGTACCTGACGTGCTGATGATCGTATAATGTTTGTATAAAACACGTACCTGACGTACTGATGATCGTAGAATGTTTGTATAAAACACGTACCAGACGTGCTGATGATCGTATAATGTTTGTATAAAACACGTACCTGACGTGCTGATGATCGTATAATGTTTGTATAAAACACGTACCTGACGTACTGATGATCGTAGAATGTTTGTATAAAACACGTACCTGACGTGCTGATGATCGTATAATGTTTGTATAAAACACGTACCTGACGTGCTGATGATCGTATAATGTTTGTATAAAACACGTACCTGACGTGCTGATGATCGTATAATGTTTGTATAAAACACGTACCTGACGTGCTGATGATCGTATAATGTTTGTATAAAACACGTACCTGACGTGCTGATGATCGTAGAATGTTTGTATAAAACACGTACCTGACGTGCTGATGATCGTATAATGTTTGTATAAAACACGTACCTGACGTGCTGATGATCGTAGAATGTTTGTATAAAACACGTACCTGACGTGTTGATGATCGTATAATGTTTGTATAAAACACGTACCTGACGTGTTGATGATCGTAGAATGTTTGTATAAAACACGTACCTGACGTGCTGATGATCGTATAATGTTTGTATAAAACACGTACCTGACGTGCTGATGATCGTATAATGTTTGTATAAAACACGTACCTGACGTGCTGATGATCGTATAATGTTTGTATAAAACACGTACCTGACGTGCTGATGATCGTAGAATGTTTGTATAAAACACGTACCTGACGTGCTGATGATCGTAGAATGTTTGTATAAAACACGTACCTGACGTACTGATGATCGTATAATGTTTGTATAAAACACGTACCTGACGTGCTGATGATCGTATAATGTTTGTATAAAACACGTACCTGACGTGCTGATGATCGTAGAATGTTTGTATAAAACACGTACCTGACGTGCTGATGATCGTAGAATGTTTGTATAAAACACGTACCTGACGTGCTGATGATCGTAGAATGTTTGTATAAAACACGTACCTGACGTGCTGATGATCGTAGAATGTTTGTATAAAACACGTACCTGACGTGTTGATGATCGTAGAATGTTTGTATAAAACACGTACCTGACGTGTTGATGATCGTATAATGTTTGTATAAAACACGTACCTGACGTACTGATGATCGTAGAATGTTTGTATAAAACACGTACCTGACGTGCTGATGATCGTATAATGTTTGTATAAAACACGTACCTGACGTGCTGATGATCGTATAATGTTTGTATAAAACACGTACCTGACGTGCTGATGATCGTAGAATGTTTGTATAAAACACGTACCTGACGTGCTGATGATCGTATAATGTTTGTATAAAACACGTACCTGACGTGCTGATGATCGTAGAATGTTTGTATAAAACACGTACCTGACGTACTGATGATCGTAGAATGTTTGTATAAAACACGTACCTGACGTACTGATGATCGTAGAATGTTTGTATAAAACACGTACCTGACGTGCTGATGATCGTATAATGTTTGTATAAAACACGTACCTGACGTGTTGATGATCGTAGAATGTTTGTATAAAACACGTACCTGACGTGCTGATGATCGTATAATGTTTGTATAAAACACGTACCTGACGTGCTGATGATCGTATAATGTTTGTATAAAACACGTACCTGACGTGCTGATGATCGTATAATGTTTGTATAAAACACGTACCTGACGTACTGATGATCGTAGAATGTTTGTATAAAACACGTACCAGACGTGCTGATGATCGTAGAATGTTTGTATAAAACACGTACCTGACGTGCTGATGATCGTATAATGTTTGTATAAAACACGTACCTGACGTGCTGATGATCGTAGAATGTTTGTATAAAACACGTACCTGACGTGTTGATGATCGTAGAATGTTTGTATAAAACACGTACCTGACGTACTGATGATCGTAGAATGTTTGTATAAAACACGTACCTGACGTGCTGATGATCGTATAATGTTTGTATAAAACACGTACCTGACGTACTGATGATCGTAGAATGTTTGTATAAAACACGTACCTGACGTGCTGATGATCGTATAATGTTTGTATAAAACACGTACCTGACGTGCTGATGATCGTAGAATGTTTGTATAAAACACGTACCTGACGTGCTGATGATCGTATAATGTTTGTATAAAACACGTACCTGACGTGCTGATGATCGTATAATGTTTGTATAAAACACGTACCTGACGTGCTGATGATCGTAGAATGTTTGTATAAAACACGTACCTGACGTGCTGATGATCGTATAATGTTTGTATAAAACACGTACCTGACGTACTGATGATCGTAGAATGTTTGTATAAAACACGTACCTGACGTGCTGATGATCGTATAATGTTTGTATAAAACACGTACCTGACGTGCTGATGATCGTATAATGTTTGTATAAAACACGTACCTGACGTGCTGATGATCGTATAATGTTTGTATAAAACACGTACCTGACGTGCTGATGATCGTATAATGTTTATATAAAACACGTACCTGACGTACTGATGATCGTATAATGTTTGTATAAAACACGTACCTGACGTGTTGATGATCGTATAATGTTTGTATAAAACACGTACCTGACGTGCTGATGATCGTATAATGTTTGTATAAAACACGTACCTGACGTGTTGATGATCGTATAATGTTTGTATAAAACACGTACCAGACGTGCTGATGATCGTATAATGTTTGTATAAAACACGTACCTGACGTACTGATGATCGTAGAATGTTTGTATAAAACACGTACCAGACGTGCTGATGATCGTATAATGTTTGTATAAAACACGTACCTGACGTGCTGATGATCGTATAATGTTTGTATAAAACACGTACCTGACGTACTGATGATCGTATAATGTTTGTATAAAACACGTACCTGACGTGCTGATGATCGTATAATGTTTGTATAAAACACGTACCAGACGTGCTGATGATCGTAGAATGTTTGTATAAAACACGTACCTGACGTGCTGATGATCGTATAATGTTTGTATAAAACACGTACCTGACGTGCTGATGATCGTATAATGTTTGTATAAAACACGTACCTGACGTGCTGATGATCGTAGAATGTTTGTATAAAACACGTACCTGACGTACTGATGATCGTATAATGTTTGTATAAAACACGTACCTGACGTGTTGATGATCGTATAATG
Source organism: Salvelinus namaycush (assembly GCF_016432855.1). NCBI lineage: Eukaryota > Metazoa > Chordata > Actinopteri > Salmoniformes > Salmonidae > Salvelinus > Salvelinus namaycush. Next base: position 127,853 of record NW_024058697.1, read on the forward strand.
TTTGTATAAAACACGTACCTGACGTGCTGATGATCGTAGAATGTTTGTATAAAACACGTACCTGACGTGCTGATGATCGTAGAATGTTTGTATAAAACACGTACCTGACGTGCTGATGATCGTATAATGTTTGTATAAAACACGTACCTGACGTACTGATGATCGTATAATGTTTGTATAAAACACGTACCTGACGTACTGATGATCGTAGAATGTTTGTATAAAACACGTACCTGACGTGCTGATGATCGTATAATGTTTGTATAAAACACGTACCAGACGTGCTGATGATCGTAGAATGTTTGTATAAAACACGTACCTGACGTGCTGATGATCGTATAATGTTTGTATAAAACACGTACCTGACGTGCTGATGATCGTATAATGTTTGTATAAAACACGTACCTGACGTGTTGATGATCGTATAATGTTTGTATAAAACACGTACCAGACGTGCTGATGATCGTATAATGTTTGTATAAAACACGTACCTGACGTACTGATGATCGTAGAATGTTTGTATAAAACACGTACCAGACGTGCTGATGATCGTATAATGTTTGTATAAAACACGTACCTGACGTGCTGATGATCGTATAATGTTTGTATAAAACACGTACCTGACGTACTGATGATCGTATAATGTTTGTATAAAACACGTACCTGACGTGCTGATGATCGTATAATGTTTGTATAAAACACGTACCTGACGTGCTGATGATCGTAGAATGTTTGTATAAAACACGTACCAGACGTGCTGATGATCGTAGAATGTTTGTATAAAACACGTACCTGACGTGTTGATGATCGTATAATGTTTGTATAAAACACGTACCAGACGTGCTGATGATCGTATAATGTTTGTATAAAACACGTACCTGACGTACTGATGATCGTATAATGTTTGTATAAAACACGTACCTGACGTGCTGATGATCGTAGAATGTTTGTATAAAACACGTACCTGACGTGCTGATGATCGTAGAATGTTTGTATAAAACACGTACCTGACGTGCTGATGATCGTATAATGTTTGTATAAAACACGTACCTGACGTGCTGATGATCGTAGAATGTTTGTATAAAACACGTACCAGACGTGCTGATGATCGTAGAATGTTTGTATAAAACACGTACCTGACGTGCTGATGATCGTATAATGTTTGTATAAAACACGTACCTGACGTGCTGATGATCGTATAATGTTTGTATAAAACACGTACCTGACGTGCTGATGATCGTATAATGTTTGTATAAAACACGTACCTGACGTGCTGATGATCGTAGAATGTTTGTATAAAACACGTACCAGACGTGCTGATGATCGTATAATGTTTGTATAAAACACGTACCTGACGTGCTGATGATCGTATAATGTTTGTATAAAACACGTACCTGACGTGCTGATGATCGTATAATGTTTGTATAAAACACGTACCTGACGTACTGATGATCGTAGAATGTTTGTATAAAACACGTACCTGACGTGTTGATGATCGTATAATGTTTGTATAAAACACGTACCTGACGTGCTGATGATCGTATAATGTTTGTATAAAACACGTACCTGACGTGCTGATGATCGTATAATGTTTGTATAAAACACGTACCAGTCGTGCTGATGATCGTATAATGTTTGTATAAAACACGTACCTGACGTACTGATGATCGTATAATGTTTGTATAAAACACGTACCTGACGTGCTGATGATCGTAGAATGTTTGTATAAAACACGTACCTGACGTGCTGATGATCGTATAATGTTTGTATAAAACACGTACCTGACGTGCTGATGATCGTAGAATGTTTGTATAAAACACGTACCTGACGTGCTGATGATCGTATAATGTTTGTATAAAACACGTACCTGACGTGCTGATGATCGTATAATGTTTGTATAAAACACGTACCTGACGTGCTGATGATCGTATAATGTTTGTATAAAACACGTACCTGACGTGCTGATGATCGTAGAATGTTTGTATAAAACACGTACCTGACGTACTGATGATCGTAGAATGTTTGTATAAAACACGTACCTGACGTGCTGATGATCGTAGAATGTTTGTATAAAACACGTACCTGACGTGCTGATGATCGTAGAATGTTTGTATAAAACACGTACCAGACGTGCTGATGATCGTAGAATGTTTGTATAAAACACGTACCTGACGTGCTGATGATCGTATAATGTTTGTATAAAACACGTACCTGACGTGCTGATGATCGTATAATGTTTGTATAAAACACGTACCTGACGTGCTGATGATCGTATAATGTTTGTATAAAACACGTACCTGACGTGCTGATGATCGTAGAATGTTTGTATAAAACACGTACCAGACGTGCTGATGATCGTATAATGTTTGTATAAAACACGTACCTGACGTGCTGATGATCGTATAATGTTTGTATAAAACACGTACCTGACGTGCTGATGATCGTATAATGTTTGTATAAAACACGTACCTGACGTACTGATGATCGTAGAATGTTTGTATAAAACACGTACCTGACGTGTTGATGATCGTATAATGTTTGTATAAAACACGTACCTGACGTGCTGATGATCGTATAATGTTTGTATAAAACACGTACCTGACGTGCTGATGATCGTATAATGTTTGTATAAAACACGTACCAGTCGTGCTGATGATCGTATAATGTTTGTATAAAACACGTACCTGACGTACTGATGATCGTATAATGTTTGTATAAAACACGTACCTGACGTGTTGATGATCGTAGAATGTTTGTATAAAACACGTACCTGACGTGTTGATGATCGTAGAATGTTTGTATAAAACACGTACCTGACGTGCTGATGATCGTATAATGTTTGTATAAAACACGTACCTGACGTGTTGATGATCGTAGAATGTTTGTATAAAACACGTACCTGACGTGCTGATGATCGTATAATGTTTGTATAAAACACGTACCTGACGTGTTGATGATCGTAGAATGTTTGTATAAAACACGTACCTGACGTGTTGATGATCGTAGAATGTTTGTATAAAACATGTTTCTGACGTTTCAATAACGTTCCCCCATGCAGCTTAACAACCCATCTGAAGTCGGTACCGCTTATCTGCCCACTTCTGTCTGTCGCGTCCGAACCGTTTTGGCTACCTCTCAATGGAAAGTTGAGACTCTCACAACGTTTGACCTGTAGTGTACATGTGGTTTGTTTTCCTCTTGGACGCCCACAAGCCTCACAAACCTCGTGTGAAGGTAGCCCACTACCAGTTAAACATTTATGGAAGTATACTGTATCTGGAAGCAGTTTAGTGCCAAAAAAGGGGTCGAATACGGATGAATTTGTTTTAAAATAATTTCCTGATCTGTCTTATATCTCACAGATGGAGACACTTTAAAACAAACCCCCTTTTTGATCTGTTTTTTGACTGTCTGTTCTTCCATTTATGAATTTGTTATTCAATGCCTTATTTAAAGGCCAAATGTATATATTTTGTGATACTTAAAGGGGACTTAAAATTATAAATGATCCTTGGTATGACCATCTTAAAACAATTACCCCCCCCCCCCCCCCCCCGAATTTCATGAATAATCAACTTTAAAAAAAAATACCGCTGAAAATCCTGTTTCTATGTCAAATGTTTTTGTTGTATATATATAATATATATATATATAATAATATAATTATAATTAATTAAAATAATTAAAAATAATATAATAAATATATAATTATATATATATAAAGTGTAATATTGGGATGTAACCTCAACATTTAACCCTACTATTATGTCGCGGATCAATTTAACTCATTTCCACTTTTGAGTTGTTTAAAATACTCATTAAACCCCCCCTTTTTCTCTATGAAATTAAATAGCTTTTCCTCATTTAGGGTCATGAACCTAACTTCAAAATGTGGACACTGATTTGTTGTGGAATGTCTGTGTAGATGTTGTTTTCAAACATGATGTTGTGGGTTATTTTGACCCGGATGTTTTCATGTGTATAGATATTTGCTCAGGTCCGAAATAAACAAGTGTCTTTGATGTATTTTGTTTTGACTGGTTCTGGTTGCACTTTTATAATGATGTTTGAGTGAAAAAGAGCCTAACTTCTCTTTCTCAGTGCGAGAGCAGCGACATGAGCTCAGAATGAGCTCCAAATAGGAAAACGCTTGTTTGTGAGAAAATAAATATGTTGAAACAAATAGTTCTTAAATATAGAGTTTTTGAAATCAAATGTTCTTGTATTTATTCTTTCTGAAAGGTCTGACAAGACCAAATAAAGTTTGATTATTTGACTATCTTGAGTGCGTTTAACCTGTTTGGGCTGCAAGGGGCAGTATTGAGTAGCCAGATAAAAGGTGCCCATTTCAAACTGCCTAGTACTCAATTCTTGCTCGTACAATATGCATATTATTATTACTATTGGATAGAAAACACGATCTAGTTTCTAAAACCGTTTGAATTATTTCTCTGAGTGAAACAGAACTCATTCTGCAGCACATTTCCTGACCAGGAAGTGGAAAGTCTGAAATCGATGCTCTGTTCTTCTTCCTGCCTATAAATGGGCACGAGACCTATTAGTATACATGCACGTCATACACCTTCCCCTGGGTGTCAAGAGGCTGTGAGAGAAGAAATGAGGTGATTATCTTGGTCTGAGATGGAACACATCATCTTGGAATGACGTGTCCCCCATTTTCGGTACTCTGAAGAGCGCGAGGTGGACAGTGGGATTGCCTTTTGTTTAGCTGCCGTTATAGGCGACTATTATCTCCGGCTTTGATTTTATTTGATACATGTCACCATATCATCGTAAAGTATGTTTTTTCAATATAGTTTCATCAGATTATTGAAATTTTTTCGGGAGTTTTGCCGTGTTCCGTTCTCTTCCGTTTGTTGACATGGAGAGCTTTGTGCCACTAGGCTAGCGCGCTTGCCGTGTAGCTGCAATGTAAACTATGATTTATACCTGAAATATGCACATTTTTCTAACAAAACATATGCTATACAATAAATATGTTATCAGACTGTCATCTAATGAAGTTGTTTCTTGGTTAGTGGCTATTTATATCTTTATTTGGTCGAATTTGTGATAGCTACTGATGGAGTAAAAAACTGGTGGAGTAAAAAAAGTGGTGTCTTTTGCTAACGTGGTTAGCTAATAGATTTACATATTGTGTCTTCCCTGTAAAACATTTTAAAAATCGGACATGTTGGCTGGATTCACAAGATGTGTACCTTTCATCTGCTGTATTGGACTTGTTAACTTCTTATGGCTGCAGCCCGACGTCGGTACACTTATGACAACAGCCAGCTCAAGTGGAGGGCGCGAAATTCAAAATATATATTTTTTAAATATTTAACTTTCACACATTAACAAGTCCAATACAGCATATGAAAGGTACACATCTTGTGAATCCAGCCAACATGTCCGATTTTTTAAATGTTTTACAGCGAAAACACCACGTATATTTATGTTAGCTCACCACCAAATACAAAAGAGGACAGACATTTTTCACAGCACAGGTAGCATGCACAAAGCCAATCTAACTAACCAAGAACCAACCAAACTAAACAAGAAACAACTTCATCAGATGACAGTCTTATAACATGTTATTCAATAAATCTATGTTTTGTTCGAAAAATGTGCATATTTCAGGTATAAATCATAGTTTACATTGCAGCTACAATCAGAAGTTGCACCGAAAGCAGACAGAATAATTACAGACACCAACGTCAAATACCTAATTACTCATCATAAAACATTTCTGAAAAATACATAGTGTACAGCAATTGAAAGACAGGCATCTTGTGTTTCCAGACAATATTTCCGATTTATCAAGTGTTTTACAGCGAAAACACAATATAGCGTTATATTAGCTTAGCACAATAGCCAGAAAGACAAGCCATTTCCCAGTAGCAAAAGTAAGCGATCGTAACAAACAAGCAAAATATATATAATTTTTGACTAACCTTGATTTTCTTCCTCAGATGACAGTCCTATAACATCAGGTTATACATACACTTATGTTTTGTTCGAAAATGTGCATATTTAGAGCTGAAATCAATGGTTACACATTGTGCTAACTTACTTACTTTTCCCCACTACGTCCGGATTTTTCCTGACACTTTTTCTGACACACATATTCTGACCAAATAGCTATTCATAAACATAACTAAAAAATACATGTTGTATAGGAAATGATAGATCCATTAGTTCTTAATGAAATCGCAGTGTTAGAATTCTAAAAAATAACTTCATTATGATATGCAGCTTCGGTATAGCTAGAGTACCCAAACGTTGGCCGCCCACGACTAGTTCACATGCACGACAGATATATGAAATAGCATCATAAAATGTTTCTTACTTTTGCTGATCTTTCATCAGAATGTTGGACAAGGTGTCCTTTGTCCAGAACAGTCGTTGTTTGGAATTAGAACGTTCATTTTCCCTCTTCATTTAGCACGCGCGCTAGCCGGGTGGCACGAATCGCTCCATCGTCAACAAAGTCAGAGAACGGAACACGGCAAAACTCCCGAAAAATTTTCAATAATCTGATTAAACTATATTGAAAAAACATACTTTACGATGATATGGTCACATGTATCAAATAAAATCAAAGCCGGAGATATTGGTCGTCCATAACGGCAGCTAAACAGAAGGCAATCCCACTGTCTAGCGCGCACTCCTCAGAGTACCGGAAATGAGGGACACGTCATACAAAGAGCTTGTATTCAACGTCAGACCAAGATAAACACGAAATTTCTTCTCTCACCGCCTCTTGACACCCAGGGGAAGGTGTATGAAGTGCACGTAGACTCTTACGTGTCATGCCCATGTATAGGCAGGGAGTAGAAGAGAGCCTCGGTTTCAGACATTCCACTTCCTGGTCAGGAAGTGTGCTGCAGAATAAGTTCTGTTTCACTCAGAGAAATAATTCAAACGGTTTTTAGAAACTAGAGAGTGTTTTCTATCCAATAGTAATAATAATATGCATATTGTACGAGCAAGAATTGAGTACGAGGCCGTTTGAAATGGGCACATTTTATCTGGCTACTCAATACGCCCCCTGCAGCCCAAACAGGTTAATGTGTGAAAGTTAAATATTTTAAAAATATATATTTTGAATTTCGCGCCCTGTACTTGAAGTGGCTGTTGTCATAAGTGCACCGACGTCGGGCTGCAGCCATAAGAAGTTAAACTGTGCGGATCAGTCTAACCTATACCAGAATGGACGCCATCTTTTTTCAGCAAAGCACAAGGGTTATTACATGTCACTCTATATCTGACACGGTACAGGTGTCTTCTTTTTTTAAGTCCATAACCATTTGCGTGAGGTGTATATATTTGTTTCAAAGTATATTTGTTTAAGACTACCAAGAAGCACTCTGTGTGACCCTGATTTATCCCAGTGCAGTTAAAAAGTGAATGGGAAACGTAGCTAATGTTCTGGGAACGTTCACGGTTTTCTGGGACGTCCCTCCTCTTTTCACAAGAACCCAGACACAGTTCCAATCTTTTCTTTCTGACTGTTTGAAATGGGGTAATTTTGATGTGATCAGCCAACCACCTGCCTATCAATTGAATTCTCATCATTCCATATGGATTCACGCAATCTATTGAGAAAATATATCTTTAGGGATCTCTAGCCATGTTGGAAAGTAGACATGCCAAGCTGGATTTCATTTCTCAAACTACCTTAAATATCTGTTATAGTTGTAACGATTTTCCTCCTCTTCAGACGAGGAGTATGAAGGATCGGACCAATACGCAGCGTGGTAAGTGTGTCCATGATAGTTTAATAAAACTGAACACGACAAAATACAAAAATAACAAAGTGAATGATAACGAAAACCGAAACAGTCCTGAAATGTGAAACAAACACTAACACAGGAAACAATCACCCACAACACACAATGGAAAACAGGCTACCTAAATATGGCTCCCAATCAGAGACAACGATAAACAGCTGCCTCTGATTGGGAACCACACCAGGCCATACACATAGAAAAACAACAAACTAGAAAAAAGAACATAGACTGCCCACCCTAACTCACGCCCTGACCAAACTAAAATAGAGACACAAAAACGGAACTAAGGTCAGGACGTGACAATAGTGACATAGAATGGGAGAATCAATATTTTTGTTTATCCATTATTTACCTAGGCATGTCAGTTAAAACTTCTTGACGCTAGGGGTCAGATTTATTTTATTTTTAAAAATAACATTCCCAAGGTAAAGGGACTATTTCTCAGGTCCAGATCGTAGAATATGCATATAATTTACAGATTAGGATAGAAAACGCTCCGAAGTTTCCAAAACTGTCAAAATATTGTCTGTGAGTATAACAAAACTGATTCTGCAGGCGAAAACCTGAGGAGCATTACTTGCTGTTTGGGGTTTTAGGCTGGGTTTCTGTACATCACTTTGAGATATCAGCTGACGTACGAAGGGCTATATAAATACATTTGATTTGATTTGTTTTGTTATATTTCACTTGTGATTGCATGATTATAAATATTTTAGTAATATTTTGTGCCCTGCAATTCAGCGGTTGTTGAGGAAAATGATCCCGCTAAAGGGATGCGTAGCGCAGAGAGGAAAAATGTGTATTTACAATGACAGCCTACCCCAGACGACGCTGGCCCAATTGTGCTCTACCCTATGGGACTCCCAATCACGGGCAGATGTGATACAGCCTGGATTTGAACCAGGGATAGTTGTGACACCTCCTGTACTGAAATGCAGAACCTTAGACTGCTGCACCACTCGGGAACCCATATGGAATTATGAGAATTCAATAGATGGTCAGGTGACTGATAAATAAAAGGAAATCTGAGGAAAATTATCCCAAAATTCTATGGACACATTTTTTACATTACATTTTAGTCATTTAGCAGACGCTCTTATCCAGAGCGACTTACAGTAGAGTGCATACATTTTATTACATTTTTACATACTGAGACAAGGATATCCCTACCGGCCAAACCCTCCCTAACCCGGACGACGCTATGCCAATTGTGCGTCGCCCCACGGACCTCCCGGTTGCGGCCGGCTGCGACAGAGCCTGGGCGTGAACCCAGAGACTCTGGTGGCGCAGCTAGCACTGCGATGCAGTGCCCTAGACCACTGCGCCACCCGGGAGGCCACATCCTCTGTGCAACACGCTAAGAGAATACACTTTACCATTGTTACTCTCCCTTCTGGGACAGCTAACTTCCCTTCGACAAATCAGATCACGCCTCCATCCTACTCCTCGCCTATAGGCAGAAACCTAACCAGGAATTACCCATGGTAAGGACCGGTCAACGTTGGTCTAACTAATCGAAATCTCTGCTTCAAGACTGTTTTGATCACATGGGAAATGTTGCAGTTCGCCTCTGGGAATAGTATCGACGTATACAAGGACTCGGTGACAGAATTCATCAGGATGTTGTTCCTACTGTGACGATTCCTTCTGTGACAAAACAAAAACAGTGGATAGATGGCAGCATTTACACAAAACTGAAAGTGAGAACCATCGCATTAAACCATGACAAGGTGACTGGGAACATTGACTATTAAAGTCTTTAAATTGACAAACATTTTGGGTAGCCTTTCACAAGCTTCTCACAATAAGTTGTGTGAATTTTGGCCCATTCCTCCTGACAGAGCTGGTGTAACTGAGTCAGGTTTGTAGGCCTCATTGCTCGCACACGCCTTTTTCCATTCTGCCCACAAATGTTCTATGGGATTGAGGTCGGGGCTTTGTGATGGCCACTCCAATACCTTGACTTTGTTGTCCTTCGGGCATTTTTCACAACTTTGGAAGTATGCTTGGGGTCTTTGTCCATTTGGAAGACCCATTTGCGACCAAGCTTTAACTTCCTGACTGATGTCTTGAGATGTTGCTTCAATATATCCACATAATTTTCCTCTCCTCATGATGCCATCTATTTTGTGAAGTGCACCAGTCCCTCCTACAGCAAAGTACCACCACAACATGATGCTGTCGTCCCCGTGCTTCACGGTTGGGATGGTGTTCTTCGACTTGCAAGCATCCCTCTTTTTCCTCCAAACATAGCGATGGTCATTATGACCAAACAGTTCTATTTTTGTTTCATCAGACCAGAGGACATTTATCCAAAAAGTACGATCATTGTCCCCATGTGCAATTGCAAACCGTATTCAGGGTTTTTTATGGAGGTTTTGGAGCAGTGGCTTCTTCCTTGCTGAGGGACCTTTCAGGTTATGTCGATATAGGACTCGTTTTACTGTGGATATAGATATTTTTGTACCTGTTCCCTCCAGCATCTTCACAAGATCCTTTGCTGTTGTTCTGGGATTGATTTGCACTTTTCGCACCAAAGTACGTTCATCTCTAGGAGACAGAAAGCGTCTCCTTCCTGAGCGGTATGTAGGCTGCGTTGTCCCATCGTGTTTATTCTTGCGTACTATTGTTTGTACAGATGTACATGGTACCTTCAGGTGTTTGGAAATTGCTTCCAAGGATGAGCCAGACTTGAAGAGGTCTACCATTTTCTTTCTGAAGTCTTGGCTGATTTATTTTTGATTTTCCCATGTTGTCAAGCAAAGGGGAACTGAGTTTGAAGGTAGGCCTTGAAATACATCCACTGGTACATCTCCAATTGACTCAAGTGATGTCAATTAGCCTATCAGAAACTTCTAAAGCCATGACATCATTTTCTGGAATTTTCCTAGCTGTTTAAAAGCACAGTCAACTGAGTGTATGTAAACTTCTGAACCACTGGAATTGTGATACAGTGAATTATAAGTGAAATAATCTGTCTGTAAACAATTGTTGGAAATGACTTGTGTCATGCACAAAGTAGATGTCCTAACCGACTTGCCAAAACTATAGTTTGTTAACAAGAAATGTGTGGAGTGGTTGAAAAACTAGTTTTAATGATTCCAACCTAAGTGTATGTAAACTTCTGACTTCAACTGTATATCACTGTTTCATCTGCATACATTTGAACTTCAGACCCAGTACAGACAGAAGGCACATCATTAATGTACAGGCTGAACAGGAGGGGCCCCAGTATTGACCCTTGGGGCACGCCCACATCATAGCTGAGAGTGGGCGACAGCTCATTGCCTTCAAGGTATGATTTCATCCATCTCAAGGCATCGAGGGAAAAGATGAGCTTGGACATTTTGTGATGAGAATGTCATGGTTAACATTTCCTTTCTTAGGTCCAGAAACACAGCCCCAACAACATCCTCTTTGTCCATCTTGGACTTGAGATTTTCCAGAAGAAAGCACTTGGCCGTTTCTATGGAGTGTTTTGCTCTGAAGCCAAACTGCATGGAGTGTAATGTGAAGGGGCTCTTGTTGATGTGGGCTATCAGTTGCTCTGCTACACACTTTTCAACAACCTTCGACACCACAGGTAGTATACTAATGGGCCTGTAGTTACTCACGTCAGCAGGGTCGCCCGCTAAAAAAAATGGCCGTTATTATGGCCGACTTCCATACCCTTGGAAACACCCCCAGACCAATAGATGTGTTGGTGACCTTAGTAATGGGGCCAATGAGTGACTCTTTGTAGTTTTTAAGAAAGGTAGAGCCCAGCCCAAACACATCTTTGGTTTTAGAGATCTTTAGTGAGCTAATCACCTTGTTCACCTCTGACTCAGAAACCTCCCTTATGGTGTCATTCACTAGCGCTGAGCCCAAGAAACCAGTGGAGGGGTTCTGTGTGAGTACCCAAACAGAGTCAACAAAGTAGGAAATTAAGGCTATTGCTATTTCGACTGCATCCTGTGTTAGATTGTTATTCGCCATGATTTCTAAGTCTTTTTGCAGTGTTAATATTCCCTGTTAACTTTTTTAGATTCTCCCAGATCAATTTACAATTTCCCTTTGCTTCACCAATTATGTTATTACAAAAGTTTGCCTTGGTCTGTCTGATTTCTTTCATCGCCTTATTTGCAAACATGGTAAACCTACATCTGTCATGCTCAAATTTGGACTTTAGTGGCTGTTTTTAGAGCGTGATGTCATTCTTTCATCAGTTCCCAGGATCTTCATTGCGCTGCACCCTGTTCTATCCCACCTGGACAAGAGGAATACGTATGTAAGAATGATGTTCAATGACAACAGCTCTGCCTTCAACGCCATAGTGCCCTCAGAGCTCTTTACTAAGCTCGAAGGTCCTGGGTCTGAACCTCTCTCTGTGCAACAGGGTCCTAGACTTCCTGACGGACCAACCCCAGGTTGTGAAGGTAGGCAACAACATCTCCGCCACTCTAATCCTCAACACGGACGCTGCCCAGGGGTGCGTGCTCAGCCCTCTAATGTACTCCCTGTTCACCCACGATTGCGTGGCCATGCACGTCTCAAACTCAATCATCAAGATTGCTGACGACACAACAGTGGTAGGCTTGATTAACAACAAAGAGGCCGAGTCACAGGCCTGTTACCGCCTAGAAGGCCTCACTGCCATCTATATTCCGGACTCTGGGTTATTTACATTTTAATAATTTAGCAGACACTCTTATCCAGAGCAACTTACAGGAGCAATTAGGTCTAAGTGCATTTCTCAAGGGTAAATCGATTTTCACAAAGTAGGCTTGGGGATTCAAACCAGCGACGTTTCACTGCCTTAACTTCTCATCCCTCACCTCTCTCTCTCCATCTCTGACTCTCCCTTTCTCTCTCCATCCCTCTCTCCTTCCCTCTCTGCCTCGCTCTCTCTCTCCTCTATCTCTCCCTCCCTCTGAGACGGAGGAGAGTAGAGGAAGCAGGATTGCTGAGTGTACACAATGGCCGTGTTGAAAAGGATTAAAACTGTAATGTGTCAAGGGTTAATTGAGACTGACTGATCTGAGTAGTTATTTACAAGGTTCTTTGTAGATCAGTCAGTCGGCAGTTGCACTGTTGGCTGCAACGTCAAACACACCCAATGTCCAATGTCGCCCTTGAAGGAGAACCCTACAAGGAGAACCCTGTAAGGATAACCTATTAGGGGAACCTATAAGGAGATCCTATAAGGAGATCCTATAAGGAGAACCTGTAAGGAGAACCCTATAAAGAGAACCTATAAGGAGAACCTTGTAAGGAGAACATACAATGATAACTTATTAGGATAACCTATAAGGAGAACCCTATAATGAGAACCCTCTAAGGAGAACACCACAAGGAGGACCCCATAAGTAGAACTTCATAAGGAGAACCCTATAAGGAGAACCCTATAAGGAGAACCATGTAAGGAGAACCTATTAGGAGAACCTATATGGATAACCCTATAAGGAGAACCCCATAAGGAGAACCCCATAAGGAGAACCATATAAAGAGAACCTATAAGGATAACCCTAAAAGGAGAACCCTATAAGGATAACCCTATAAGGAGAACTCCATAAGGAGAACCCCATACGGATAACCTATTAGGAGAACCTACAATGAGAACATATTAGAATAACCCTATAAGGAGAACCTATAAGGAGAACCCTATTCCTCCCTGTCCCTTTCTGCCCTGCGCCCCTCACCCCCTCTCACCCCTTTCTAACTCAGAGCTGTCTCTAATACACCCTACCCTCTCCCCCCTCTCCCCCTTCCTTTCTGACTCAGGTGTGTGACACTGTTCCCAGAAAGCCCAGATTGTCACTGCTCCCTCCTGCTGTGTCCTGACTCCCCCAGAGTTCACAGGCATCCATCACCCCTAACCCCCCCACCCCCCCTATCGTCAGTACTACCCACCTACCCACACTGCACTGGGGCAAGATGAATGACCCGTTGTCATGGATACCGCCATGGGGGCTACGACTATCCCACGATCCCATAAGCCACCTGACCTTCGCTCGCAAGGTGGATCTGCAGCTTCTGTGTATCACATTTCTAATTGCCTCATTCAAGGGTGCGTCCCCAATGGAACCCTACTCCCCGTATAGTGCACTACTTTTGACCAGAGTCCTATGGGCCTTGATCAAGAGTAGTAGCACTAAATAGGAAGTAGGGCCCCATTTGGGACGACTCTCTCGACTCTCCAACGAGGTGGTCGGTGTAAATGAATGAGAAAGTGTTCTCAAGTCAACTCCCCTGGTAGGGAAAGGTCCCGTCCTAACTTCCACACTTACTGTTGTACACTAAGTATATGCAACAGCAACTATTGAACGGCTCTAACCACTGAGCCAGGGTCATTCATTATGTCATCCCCCTGATTGTTATGCTTAGTATTGAGAGGAAATCTGACCCGAAAAACTGTATTTAGAAGCAAAACTCAGGGTCCATGAGAGAAGAATGAGAGAATGGATGGACTGTCAACACATCCACTAGTCCTGTGAGACTGTCAACACATCCACTAGTCCTGTGAGACTGTCAACACATCCACTAGTCCTGTGAGACTGTCAACACATCCACTAGTCCTATGAGACTGTCAACACATCCACTAGTCCTATGAGACTGTCAACACATCCACTAGTCCTACGAGACTGTCACACATCTACTAGTCCTACGAGACTGTCAACACATCCACCAGTCCTATGAGACTGTCAACACATCCACCAGTCCTATGAGACTGTCAACACATCCACTAGTCCTACGAGACTGTCAACACATCCACTAGTCCTGTGTGACTGTCAACACATCCACTAGTCCTACGAGACTGTCAACACATCCACTAGTCCTGTGTGACTGTCAACACATCCACTAGTCCTACGAGACTGTCAACACATCCACTAGTCCTACGAGACTGTCAACACATCCACTAGTCCTACGAGACTGTCAACACATCCACTAGTCCTATGAGACTGTCAACACATCCACTAGTCCTATGAGACTGTCAACACATCCACTAGTCCTGTGAGACTGTCAACACATCCACCAGTCCTACGAGACTGTCAACACATCCACTAGTCCTGTGTGACTGTCAACACATCCACTAGTCCTACGAGACGGTCAACACATCCACTAGTCCTACGAGACTGTCAACACATCCACTATTCCTACGAGACTGTCAACACATCCACTAGTCCTGTGAGACTGTCAACACATCCACTAGTCCTACGAGACTGTCAACACATCCACCAGTCCTATGAGACTGTCAACACATCCACTAGTCCTACGAGACTGTCAACACAGCCACTAGTCCTGTGTGACTGTCAACACATCCACTAGTCCTACGAGACTGTCAACACATCCACTAGTCCTACGAGACGGTCAACACATCCACTAGTCCTACGAGACTGTCAACACATCCACTAGTCCTATGAGACTGTCAACACATCCACTAGTCCTACGAGACTGTCAACACATCCACTAGTCCTATGAGACTGTCAACACATCCACTAGTCCTATGAGACTGTCAACACATCCACTAGTCCTGTGAGACTGTCAACACATCCACCAGTCCTACGAGACTGTCAACACATCCACTAGGCCTGTGTGACTGTCAACACATCCACTAGTCCTACGAGACGGTCAACACATCCACTAGTCCTACGAGACTGTCAACACATCCACTAGTCCTACGAGACTGTCAACACATCCACTAGTCCTGTGAGACTGTCAACACATCCACTAGTCCTGTGAGACTGTCAACACATCCACCAGTCCTACGAGACGGTCAACACATCCACTAGTCCTACGAGACTGTCAACACATCCACTAGTCCTACGAGACTGTCAACACATCCACTAGTCCTGTGAGACTGTCAACACATCCACTAGTCCTGTGAGACTGTCAACACATCCACCAGTCCTATGAGACTGTCAACACATCTACTAGTCCTATGAGACTGTCAACACATCCACTAGTCCTACGAGACTGTCAACACATCCACTAGTCCTACGAGACTGTCAACACATCCACCAGTCCTGTTAGATCACTCTGAACTTCCTCTCTCAGTCGGTACATCGCTGTGTGTGTGTGTGTGTGTGTGTGTGTGTGTGTGTGTGTGTGTGTGTGTGTGTGTGTGTGTGTGTGTGTGTGTGTGTGTGTGTGTGTGTGTGTGTGTGTGTGTGTATGTATGTGAGAAATAGTCTCCCAAGTGTCTGTCTCCTCTAAAGATACTCAACAAGGCTACAGAAGCTCAGGAGGATGTACGGTTCTATAATCAGGTAGAAGCTCAGGGGGATGTACGGTTCTATAATCAGGTAGAAGCTCAGGAGGATGTACGGTTCTATAATCAGGTAGAAGCTCAGGAGGATGTACGGTTCTATAATCAGGTAGAAGCTCAGGAGGATGTACGTTTCTATAATCAGGTAGAAGCTCAGGAGGATGTACGGTTCTATAATCAGGTAGAAGCTCAGGAGGATGTACGGTTCTATAATCAGGTAGAAGCTCAGGAGGATGTACGGTTCTATAATCAGGTAGAAGCTCAGGAGGATGTACGGTTCTATAATCAGGTAGAAGCTCAGGGGGATGTACGTTTCTATAATCAGGTAGAAGCTCAGGGGGATGTACGGTTCTATAATCAGCTAGAAGCTCAGGAGGATGTACGGTTCTATAATCAGGTAGAAGCTCAGGAGGATGTACGGTTCTATAATCAGGTAGAAGCTCAGGGGGATGTACGGTTCTATAATCAGGTAGAAGCTCAGGAGGATGTACGGTTCTATAATCAGGTAGAAGCTCAGGAGGATGTACGGTTCTATAATCAGGTAGAAGCTCAGGAGGATGTACGGTTCTATAATCAGGTAGAAGCTCATTAGGATGTACGGTTCTATAATCAGGTAGAAGCTCAGGAAGATGTACGGTTCTATAATCAGGTAGAAGCTCAGGAGGATGTACGGTTCTATAATCAGGTAGAAGCTCAGGGGGATGTACGGTTCTATAATCAGGTAGAAGCTCAGGAGGATGTACGGTTCTATAATCAGGTAGAAGCTCAGGAGGATGTACGGTTCTATAATCAGGTAGAAGCTCAGGAGGATGTACGGTTCTATAATCAGGTAGAAGCTCAGGGGGATGTACGGTTCTATAATCAGGTAGAAGCTCAGAAGGTTGTACGGTTCTATAATCAGGTAGAAGCTCAGGAGGATGTACGGTTCTATAATCAGGTAGAAGCTCAGGGGGATGTACGGTTCTATAATCAGGTAGAAGCTCAGGAGGATGTACGGTTCTATAATCAGGTAGAAGCTCAGGAGGATGTACGGTTCTATAATCAGGTAGAAGCTCAGGTGGATGTACGGTTCTATAATCAGGTAGAAGCTCAGGAGGATGTACGGTTCTATAATCAGGTAGAAGCTCAGGAGGATGTACGGTTCTATAATCAGGTAGAAGCTCAGGTGGATGTACGGTTCTATAATCAGGTAGAAGCTCAGGAGGATGTACGGTTCTATAATCAGGTAGAAGCTCAGGAGGATGTACGGTTCTATAATCAGGTAGAAGCTCAGGAGGATGTACGGTTCTATAATCAGGTAGAAGCTCAGGAGGATGTACGTTTCTATAATCAGGTAGAAGCTCAGGAGGATGTACGGTTCTATAATCAGGTAGAAGCTCAGGGGGATGTACGGTTCTATAATCAGGTAGAAGCTCAGGAGGATGTGCGGTTCTATAATCAGGTAGAAGCTCAGGAGGATGTACGGTTCTATAATCAGGTAGAAGCTCAGGTGGATGTACGGTTCTATAATCAGGTAGAAGCTCAGGAGGATGTACGTTTCTATAATCAGGTAGAAGCTCAGGAGGATGTACGGTTCTATAATCAGGTAGAAGCTCAGGAGGATGTACGGTTCTATAATCAGGTAGAAGCTCAGGGGGATGTACGGTTCTATAATCAGGTAGATCGCTCCAGAGTGACTTTGAAATTGGAAGTCCATCCATGTCCTAAGGAAGTCATGGAATGTCTTCCTAAACCGGCCACTAGGGACAACAGTGAGCTCTATTCCCATCAAGTAGACTTGGGTTATGTTAGGGCGTTGTAATCTTCTGAGGGAGCGTGCAATTGGCATTCTGACTGGACAAATGTCCACCAGAGATGTTGACAGAGAATTGAATGTTCATTTCTCTACCATAAGGCGCCTCCAATCTCATTTTAGAGAATTTGGCAGTAAGTTCAACCCGGCCTCAAAACCGCAGACCACATGTAACCACGCCAGCCCAGGACCTCCACATCCGGCTTCTGCTGAGGGGGAGTGTGTGTGTGTGGGGTGGGGGGGTTGAAGAGTTTATATGTCTGGGAAAAATACCTTTTGGTGGGGAAATACTAATTCTGATTTGCTGGGCCTGGCTCCCCAGTGGGTGGGCCTGGCTACCAAGTGGTTGGGCCTATGCCCTCCCAGGCCCACCCATGACTGCACCCCTGCCCAGTCATGGGAAATCCATAGATTAGGGCCTAACGAATGTATTTCAATTGACTGACTTCCTTATATGAACTGTAACTCAGTAAAATCTGTTAAATTGTTGCGTTGTTGCTGTAATGAACGCGAGGGGAGACTGGTTCGTTTTAAGTGCAGGGCGCAGCAGGACTCCAGGAGGAGGACCACAGGAGGAGGCAGGTAGCTGGGTCCAGGGGCAGGCAGAAGGTCACACACAGGGGGTCCAAAAGGACAACAGTACAAGCAGGAAAAAGGCTAGTAACGTAGTCTGGGAGATCAGGCAATAGGTTGATAACAGGAAATCCAATAGGCTAAAGTACAGGCAGGGAAAAGGCAAAAGGCGTAATTTTTAATTACTTAAAAATCATACAATGTGATTTTCTGGATTTTTGTTTTAGATTCCGTCTCTCACAGTTGAAGTGTACCTATGATATAAATTACAGACCTCTACATGCTTTGTAAGTAGGAAAACCTGCAAAATCGGCAGTGTATCAAATACTTCTTCTCCCCACTGTATATAGGATGTTACCTTATATATAATTTAGGTATACAGGATGTTACCTTATATAATATTTTGATATATAGGATGTTACCTTATATATAATTTAGGTATATGGGATGTTACCTTATATATTATTTAGTTATATAGGATGTTACCATATATATTATTAGTTATATAGGATGTTACCATATATATTATTAGTTATATAGGATGTTACCATATATATTATTAGTTATATAGGATGTTACCATATATATTATTAGTTATATAGGATGTTACCATATATATTATTAGTTATATAGGATGTTACCATATATATTATTAGTTATATAGAATGTTACCTTATATATAATTTAGTTATATAGGATGTTACCATAGATATAGTGTAGTTATATAGGATGTTACCTTATATATAATTTAGGTATACAGGATGTTACCTCATACAGTATGTAATTTTCTCCCACAATGGTGTCAAATAGTACTGTCGGCCTGCATCCCCAATGGCACCCTATTCCCGTAGGGCTCTGGGTGGAAGTAGTCTACTGTGGAGGGAATAGGGTGTAAACTTGTTCTTATCCTAACATGTACTTTATTGACCTGCCTCACTGCCCACTAGGTTGTCTATAGCAGGCTGATATGCTCTGTTGTATATCACTATGAAGTGTTTATCACTTAGACTAACCACATGTACCTGTCTCTATATAACCTGATCAGTGTCTTGGAACCACATGTACCTGTCTCTGTATAACCTGATCAGTGTCTAGGAACCACATGTACCTGTCTCTATATAACCTGATCAGTGTCTTGGAACCACATGTACCTGTCTCTGTATAACCTGATCAGTGTCTAGGAACCACATGTACCTGTCTCTATATAACCTGATCAGTGTCTAGGAACCACATGTACCTGTCTCTGTATAACCTGATCAGTGTCTAGGAACCACATGTACCTGTCTCTATATAACCTGATCAGTGTCTATGAACCACATGTACCTGTCTCTGTATAACCTGATCAGTGTCTAGGAACCACATGTACCTGTCTCTATATAACCTGATCAGTGTCTAGGAACCACATGTACCTGTCTCTGTATAACCTGATCAGTGTCTTGGAACCACATGTACCCGTCTCTATATAACCTGATCAGTGTCTTGGAACCACATGTACCTGTCTCTATATAACCTGATCAGTGTTTTGGAACCACATGTACCTGTCTCTATATAACCTGATCAGTGTCTTGGAACCATATGTACCTCTCTGTATAACCTGATCAGTGTCTAGGAACCACATGTACCTGTCTCTGTATAACCTGATCAGTGTCTAGGAACCACATGTACCTGTCTCTGTATAATCTGATCAGTGTCTAGGAACCACATGTACCTGTCTCTATATAACCTGATCAGTGTCTAGGAACCACATGTACCTCTCTGTATAACCTGATCAGTGTCTAGGAACCACATGTACCTGTCTCTGTATAACCTGATCAGTGTCTAGGAACCACATGTACCTGTCTCTGTATAATCTGATCAGTGTCTAGGAACCACATGTACCTGTCTCTATATAACCTGATCAGTGTCTAGGAACCACATGTACCTGTCTCTATATAACCTGATCAGTGTCTTGGAACCACATGTACCTGTCTCTGTATAACCTGATCAGTGTCTTGGAACCACATGTACCTGTCTCTATATAACCTGATCAGTGTCTTGGAACCACATGTACCTGTCTCTATATAACCTGATCAGTGTCTAGGAACCACATGTACCTCTCTGTATAACCTGATCAGTGTCTTGGAACCATATGTACCTCTCTGTATAACCTGATCAGTGTCTTGGAACCACATGTACCTGTCTCTATATAACCTGATCAGTGTCTAGGAACCACATGTACCTGTCTCTATATAACCTGATCAGTGTCTAGGAACCACATGTACCTGTCTCTGTATAACCTGATCAGTGTCTAGGAACCACATGTACCTGTCTCTATATAACCTGATCAGTGTCTAGGAACCACATGTATCTGTCTCATCAAGGGACACAGCTAGCAGGACAGCGAGGGACACAGCTAGCAGGACAGAGAGGGACACAGCTAACAGGACAGAGAGGTACACAGCTAGCAGGACAGCGAGGGACACAGCTAGTAGGACAGAGAGGGACACAGCTAGCAGGACAGAGAGGGACACAGCTAGCAGGACAGAGAGGTACACAGCTAGTAGGACAGCGAGGGACACAGCTAGCAGGACAGCGAGGGACACAGCTAGCAGGACAGAGAGGGACACAGCTAGCAGGACAGCGAGGGACACAGCTAGCAGGACAGAGAGGGACACAGCTAGCAGGACAGAGAGGGACACAGCTAGCAGGACAGAGAGGGACACAGCTAGCAGGACAGAGAGGGACACAGCTAGCAGGACAGAGAGGGACACAGCTAGCAGTACAGAGAGGTACACAGCTAGCAGGACAGAGAGGTACACAGCTAGCAGGACAGAGAGGTACACAGCTAGCAGGACAGAGAGGGACACAGCTAGCAGGACAGAGAGGGACACAGCTAGCAGGACAGAGAGGTACACAGCTAGCAGGACAGAGAGGGACACAGCTAGCAGGACAGAGAGGGACACAGCTAGCAGGACAGAGAGGGACACAGCTAGCAGGACAGAGAGGGACACAGCTAGCAGGACAGAGAGGGGCACAGCTAGCAGGACAGAGAGGGACACAGCTAGCAGGACAGAGAGGGACACAGCTAGCAGGACAGAGAGGGACACAGCTAGCAGGACAGAGAGGGACACAGCTAGCAGGACAGAGAGGGACACAGCTAGCAGGACAGAGAGGGACACAGCTAGCAGGACAGAGAGGTACACAGCTAGCAGGGCAGAGAGGGACACAGCTAGCAGGACAGAGAGGGACACAGCTAGCAGGACATTGAGGGACACAGCTAGCAGGACAGAGAGGGACACAGCTAGCAGGGCAGAGAGGGACACAGCTAGCAGGACAGAGAGGGACACAGCTAGCAGGACAGAGAGGGACACAGCTAGCAGGACAGAGAGGGACACAGCTAGCAGGACAGAGAGGTACACAGCTAGCAGGACAGAGAGGGACACAGCTAGCAGGACAGAGAGGTACACAGCTAGCAGGACAGAGAGGGACACAGCTAGCAGGACAGCGAGATCAGGTGCATGTGACTGAGGCCATATTATGGTCTGTTTTAGTCCCCAGTGTGTAAATACATATATTGGAGGGATGGAAAAGTACAAGTGAAAAGCACAAACTCAGCCCTAATGCGTTTTCTATAATAATACTTTAGGATATTATGGATATGTAATACAGTGCATACAAACTGAATAGAGGAGAGGAACAGAGACAAAGAAGATAGAGGGGAAGAGAGGAGCGAGGGACGGAGACAGAGAGTGGGAGGAGAGGAGGGTTTCAGGCTCGTGGGGTTGTTAGTTTAATTGGGCCTCAGGCTTCGGGACAGGAAGAGAACACATCAAAGGTCAGATATACATCACAGTGCTGCAGGGAAATGTCGGCCCACACATTTAGAAGGGAGGGGAGGGGCCGCAGGCATAGAGATCTGGGAGAGGGGACAGGGGAGGGAGGAAGGGAGGGAGGGAGGGAGGGAGGGAGAGGGGGGGAAAGAGAGGAGAGAGTGGGGGGAAAGAGGGACAGAAAGGGAGGAGGAAGAGGGAGAGAAAAAGCGAAAGAGAGAGAGAACTTCAGATGACTGCGCTGCATGATAAGGTAAAAAGAGGCGAGGGGGCGTTACTCTAGAAGAAGACAGGAGATGGAAAGAGTAAAGAAGGAGAGAGTAAAGGGCAGAGGGGGAGGATAAAGGATGAATACAGATAGGAGAGAGAGGTTGGAGAGAAGAGAGGGTGAAATAAGGAAGGAGCGGAGGAAAGAGAGAGATGAGAGAAACATTTAGAAATGCCGGAATGATGACGTCATTACAGTGGATTTTCTTTCACTCAACTCCCCTTTTTGTCCTTGGCTTAACTTTCTCTCTTTCTCTCTCTGTCTCTCTCTTTTTCTCTCTCTCTCTCTCTCTCTGTCTCTCTCTCTCTCCTTCTCTCTCTCTCTGTCTCTCTCTCTCTCTCCTTCTATCTCTCTCTCTCTATCTATCTCTCTCTTTTGCTCTCTCTCTCTCTGTCTCGCTCTCTACTTCTCTCTCTCTGTCTCTCTATCTAACTCTCTCTCTCTGTCTCTCTATCTCTCTCTCTCTCTTCTGATCCACTCATCTTTGTTTTATCCAAAAGAAAAGCTCTCATCCCTCTGTATCTCTTCCCTTCTCTCCATCTTTTTCATCAGTCTGTCATACACTAAAGCCTTGTCCCGTGTATCTCTTTGTCTCTCCATCTCTTGACTATCTGAGTTCACACTGATCAAGACTGAGAGCCAGGACGCTCTGCAGAAGTATTTAGGCCTCAGTAACTAATATACATTTGTCAGATGAGAATCTAAGCTTGTGATGAAGATGGAGAAAATGTCTAGAGTAAGACATGTTCCCGTTAGTCCAACAGTACAGCAAAGTACATGAGTATAGGCATGGCTAAACACCTTCATGTTCAGCACCACGGATAGCTCCACCTATTTCAGCACCACGGATAGCTACGTTTACTTCAGAATAATGGGTAGCTCCACCTATTTCATCACCATGGATAGCTACGTTTACTTCAGAATAATGGATAGCTCCACCTATTTCAGCACCATGGATAGCTACGTTTACTTCAGAATAATGGGTAGCTCCACCTATTTCATCACCACGGATAGCTACGTTTACTTCAGAATAATGGATAGCTCCACCTATTTCATCACCACGGATAGCTACGTTTACTTCAGAATAATGGGTAGCTCCACCTATTTCAGCACCACGGATAGCTACGTTTACTTCAGAATAATGGGTAGCTCCACCTATTTCAGCACCACGGATAGCTACGTTTACTTCAGAATAATGGATAGCTCCACCTATTTCAGCACCATGGATAGTCCCATTTTTCTCAGCACCACGGACAGTTCCAGTCACTATAACGCCATACAGAGCACTCATTTCAGCACCTTGAACCGTTCCAGTCACTATAACACCATACAGAGCACTCATTTCAGGACCTTGAACCGTTCCAGTCACTATAACACCATACAGAGCACTCATTTCAGGACCTTGAACCGTTCCAGTCACTATAACACCATACAGCGCACTCATTTCAGGACCTTGAACCATTCCAGTCACTATAACACCATACAGAGCACTCATTTCAGGACCGTGAACCATTCCAGTCACTATAACACCATACAGAGCACTCATTTCAGCACCTTGAACCATTCCAGTCACTATAACACCATACAGAGCACTCATTTCAGGACCTTGAACCATTCCAGTCACTATAACACCATACAGAGCACTCATTTCACCACCTTGAACCGTTCCAGTATCTATAACACCATACAGAGCACTCATTTCAGCACCTTGAACCATTCCAGTCACTATAACACCATACAGAGCACTCATTTCACCACTTTGAACCGTTCCAGTATCTATAACACCATACAGAGCACTGATTTCACCACTTTGAACCGTTCCAGTATCTATAACACCATACAGAGCACTGATTTCAGCACATTGAACCATTCCAGTCACTATAACACCATACAGAGCACTGATTTCACCACCTTGAACCGTTCCAGTATCTATAACACCATACAGAGCACTCATTTCAGCACATTGAACCATTCCAGTCACTATAACACCATACAGAGCACTCATTTCACCACCTTGAACCGTTCCAGTATCTATAACACCATACAGAGCACTCATTTCAGCACCTTGAACCATTCCAGTCACTATAACACCATACAGAGCACTCATTTCACCACTTTGAACCGTTCCAGTATCTATAACACCATACAGAGCACTCATTTCAGCACATTGAACCATTCCAGTCACTATAACACCATACAGAGCACTGATTTCACCACTTTGAACCGTTCCAGTACCTATAACACCATACAGAGCACTCATTTCAGGACCTTGAACCGTTCCAGTCACTATAACACCATACAGAGCACTGATTTCACCACTTTGAACCGTTCCAGTCACTATAACACCATACAGAGCACTGATTTCACCACTTTGAATCGTTCCAGTCACTATAACACCATACAGAGCACTGATTTCACCACTTTGAACCGTTCCAGTCACTATAACACCATACAGAGCACTGATTTCACCACTTTGAACCGTTCCAGTATCTATAACACCATACAGAGCACTGATTTCACCACTTTGAACCGTTCCAGTCACTATAACACCATACAGAGCACTGATTTCACCACTTTGAACCGTTCCAGTCACTATAACACCATACAGAGCACTCATTTCACCACTTTGAACCGTTCCAGTATCTATAACACCATACATAGCACTCATTTCACCACTTTGAACCGTTCCAGTCACTATAACACCATACAGAGCACTGATTTCACCACTTTGAACCGTTCCAGTCACTATAACACCATACAGAGCACTCATTTCAGCACATTGAACCATTCCAGTCACTATAACACCATACAGAGCACTCATTTCAGCACATTGAACCATTCCAGTCACTATAACACCATACAGAGCACTGATTTCAGCACCTTGAACCATTCCAGTCACTATAACACCATACAGAGCACTGATTTCACCACTTTGAACCGTTCCAGTATCTATAACACCATACAGAGCACTGATTTCACCACTTTGAACCGTTCCAGTCACTATAACACCATACATAGCACTCATTTCACCACTTTGAACCGTTCCAGTCACTATAACACCATACAGAGCACTGATTTCACCACTTTGAACCGTTCCAGTCACTATAACACCATACAGAGCACTGATTTCACCACTTTGAACCGTTCCAGTCACTATAACACCATACAGAGCACTCATTTCAGCACATTGAACCATTCCAGTCACTATAACACCATACAGAGCACTGATTTCACCACTTTGAACCGTTCCAGTCACTATAACACCATACGGAGCACTCATTTCACCACCTTGAACCGTTCCAGTCACTATAACACCATACAGAGCACTGATTTCACCACTTTGAACCGTTCCAGTCACTATAACACCATACAGAGCACTCATTTCACCACTTTGAACCGTTCCAGTACCTATAACACCATACAGAGCACTGATTTCACCACTTTGAACCGTTCCAGTCACTATAACACCATACAGAGCACTCATTTCAGCACATTGAACCATTCCAGTCACTATAACAATATACAGAGCACTGATTTCACCACTTTGAACCGTTCCAGTCACTATAACACCATACGGAGCACTCATTTCACCACTTTGAACCGTTCCAGTCACTATAACACCATACGGAGCACTCATTTCAGGACCTTGAACCGTTCCAGTCACTATAACACCATACGGAGCACTCATTTCACCACATTGAACCGTTCCAGTCACTATAACACCATACAGAGCACTGATTTCAGGACCTTGAACCGTTCCAGTCACTATAACACCATACAGAGCACTCATTTCACCACCTTGAACCGTTCCAGTATCTATAACACCATACAGAGCACTCATTTCAGCACCTTGAACCATTCCAGTCACTATAACACCATACAGAGCACTCATTTCACCACTTTGAACCGTTCCAGTATCTATAACACCATACAGAGCACTCATTTCAGCACATTGAACCATTCCAGTCACTATAACACCATACAGAGCACTGATTTCACAACTTTGAACCGTTCCAGTACCTATAACACCATACAGAGCACTCATTTCAGGACCTTGAACCGTTCCAGTCACTATAACACCATACAGAGCACTGATTTCACCACTTTGAACCGTTCCAGTCACTATAACACCATACAGAGCACTGATTTCACCACTTTGAACCGTTCCAGTCACTATAACACCATACAGAGCACTGATTTCACCACTTTGAACCGTTCCAGTCACTATAACACCATACAGAGCACTGATTTCACCACTTTGAACCGTTCCAGTATCTATAACACCATACAGAGCACTGATTTCACCACTTTGAACCGTTCCAGTCACTATAACACCATACAGAGCACTGATTTCACCACTTTGAACCGTTCCAGTCACTATAACACCATACAGAGCACTCATTTCACCACTTTGAACCGTTCCAGTATCTATAACACCATACATAGCACTCATTTCACCACTTTGAACCGTTCCAGTCACTATAACACCATACAGAGCACTGATTTCACCACTTTGAACCGTTCCAGTCACTATAACACCATACAGAGCACTCATTTCAGCACATTGAACCATTCCAGTCACTATAACACCATACAGAGCACTCATTTCAGCACATTGAACCATTCCAGTCACTATAACACCATACAGAGCACTGATTTCACCACTTTGAACCGTTCCAGTCACTATAACACCATACGGAGCACTCATTTCACCACTTTGAACCGTTCCAGTCACTATAACACCATACGGAGCACTCATTTCAGGACCTTGAACCGTTCCAGTCACTATAACACCATACGGAGCACTCATTTCACCACATTGAACCGTTCCAGTACCTATAACACCATACAGAGCACTGATTTCACCACATTGAACCGTTCCAGTCACTATAACACCATACGGAGCACTCATTTCACCACATTGAACCGTTCCAGTATCTATAACACCATACAGAGCACTGATTTCACCACTTTGAACCGTTCCAGTCACTATAACACCATACAGAGCACTGATTTCAGCACATTGAACCGTTCCAGTCACTATAACACCATACAGAGCACTCATTTCACCACCCTCTGCTTGTCAGTGTCATCGCTGGGATCATTACTCCCTGAAGGACAGTATTTCATCCGTATCACCACTGCTCTACTGCAGGAGGGGAAGAGAGGAGAGGGGGGGCCCTCAAAATCCATTGTGGTGGATCATCATTGATTCCTAATGAAACTACTGTTTACTTCAGATCAACTGTTTACTACTTCAGGAGTGTTCAGGGGGGCGGAATGAAACCAACCAATTATAGACTGGCAGAATGAAACCAACCAATTATAGACTGGCAGAATGAAACCAACCAATTATAGACTGGAAGAATTAAACCAACCAATTATAGACTGGCAGAATTAAACCAACCAATTATAGACTGGCAGAATGAAACCAACCAATTATAGACTGGTAGAATTAAACCAACCAATTATAGACTGGCAGAATTAAACCAACCAATTATAGACTGGCAGAATGAAACCAACCAATTATAGACTGGCAGAATTAAACCAACCAATTATAGACTGGCAGAATGAAACCAACCAATTATAGACTGGCAGAATGAAACCAACCAATTATAGACTGGCAGAATGAAACCAACCAATTATAGACTGGCAGAATTAAACCAACCAATTATAGACTGGCAGAATTAAACCAACCAATTATACACTGGCAGAATTAACCCAACCAATTATAGACTGGCAGAATTAACCCAACCAATTATAGACTGGAAGAATTAAACCATCCAAGTATAGACTGGCAGAATTAAACCATCCAATTATAGACTGGCAGAATTAAACCATCCAATTATAGACTGGCAGAATTAAACCATCCAATTATAGACTGGCAGAATTAAACCAACCAATTATAGACTGGCAGAATGAAACCAACCAATTATAGACTGGCAGAATGAAACCAACCAATTATAGACTGGCAGAATTAAACCAACCAATTATAGACTGGCAGAATTAAACCAACCAATTATACACTGGCAGAATTAACCCAACCAATTATAGACTGGCAGAATTAACCCAACCAATTATAGACTGGAAGAATTAAACCATCCAAGTATAGACTGGCAGAATTAAACCATCCAATTATAGACTGGCAGAATTAAACCATCCAATTATAGACTGGCAGAATTAAACCATCCAATTATAGACTGGCAGAATTAAACCATCCAATTATAGACTGGAAGAATTAACCCAACCAATTATAGACTGGCAGAATTAAACCATCCAATTATAGACTGGCAGAATTAACCCAACCAATTATAGACTGGCAGAATTAACCCAACCAATTATAGACTGGAAGAATTAACCCAACCAATTATAGACTGGAAGAATTAAACCATCCAAGTATAGACTGGCAGAATTAAACCATCCAATTATAGACTGGCAGAATTAAACCATCCAATTATAGACTGGCAGAATTAAACCATCCAATTATAGACTGGCAGAATTAAACCATCCAATTATAGACTGGAAGAATTAACCCAACCAATTATAGACTGGCAGAATTAAACCATCCAATTATAGACTGGCAGAATTAACCCAACCAATTATAGACTGGCAGAATTAACCCAACCAATTATAGACTGGAAGAATTAAACCATCCAAGTATAGACTGGCAGAATTAAACCATCCAATTATAGACTGGCAGAATTAAACCATCCAATTATAGACTGGCAGAATTAAACCATCCAATTATAGACTGGCAGAATGAAACCAACCAATTATAGACTGGCAGAATGAAACCAACCAATTATAGACTGGCAGAATTAAACCAACCAATTATAGACTGGCAGAATGAAACCAACCAATTATAGACTGGCAGAATGAAACCAACCAATTATAGACTGGCAGAATGAAACCAACCAATTATAGACTGGCAGAATTAAACCAACCAATTATAGACTGGCAGAATTAAACCAACCAATTATACACTGGCAGAATTAACCCAACCAATTATAGACTGGCAGAATTAACCCAACCAATTATAGACTGGAAGAATTAAACCATCCAAGTATAGACTGGCAGAATTAAACCATCCAATTATAGACTGGCAGAATTAAACCATCCAATTATAGACTGGCAGAATTAAACCATCCAATTATAGACTGGCAGAATTAAACCAACCAATTATAGACTGGCAGAATGAAACCAACCAATTATAGACTGGCAGAATGAAACCAACCAATTATAGACTGGCAGAATTAAACCAACCAATTATAGACTGGCAGAATTAAACCAACCAATTATACACTGGCAGAATTAACCCAACCAATTATAGACTGGCAGAATTAACCCAACCAATTATAGACTGGAAGAATTAAACCATCCAAGTATAGACTGGCAGAATTAAACCATCCAATTATAGACTGGCAGAATTAAACCATCCAATTATAGACTGGCAGAATTAAACCATCCAATTATAGACTGGCAGAATTAAACCATCCAATTATAGACTGGAAGAATTAACCCAACCAATTATAGACTGGCAGAATTAAACCATCCAATTATAGACTGGCAGAATTAACTCAACCAATTATAGACTGGCAGAATTAACCCAACCAATTATAGACTGGAAGAATTAAACCATCCAAGTATAGACTGGCAGAATTAAACCATCCAATTATAGACTGGCAGAATTAAACCATCCAATTATAGACTGGCAGAATTAAACCATCCAATTATAGACTGGAAGAATTAACTCAACCAATAACATACTCATTGACAGCTTATTTCCAATTATGCAACTATAACCGGCACATTTAGGAATAGGTTGATTGTGTGAAATACTAACTGAACTCCTTGGTTATGAATGTGTACTGGAGGCTGCTCATGTCCAAATAAATGTTATTTCTCACGCTTTCATCTCCCTTGTCCTCTTTCTGGGAACTGCTGTACCCCATACCATCTCACCTCCCTTGCTGGCTGGGTGTATCAAGGAGAGAAACTCACTTAGCAGCTTTTCAGGATCACACCAGCACGGTGTACTCAGGGGATAGAACTAGGCAGCGGTCGAAGAGAGGTCGAAGGCGGTCGGACCGCAAACAGAACATCGCCAGATCTCTCTGTCTTTAAAGTCTGGATTTCACAGGAAGTGGAGAGGATTTGGGACGGGGCGCTGGGCGTACCCCTCTGACCCTAAGGTTTATTTTAGGAACGCTGGAGTTACCTTGGACCCCTCTTGTCGTCTCTTCTCCTCACCTTAACCCCTCCCCTTTTTTTGCTTTATTTTTCCTCACTGTCTCCTCTCTCTTCTGTTGTCTACCTCCTCCCCTAATCACTGGCCAATCGCTCTCCAGGGCCGCAGAAGGTCAATTGATCTGCTTGCTGCTGTCTTAGATGCCTTTACTGATGGGCCCTGACACACACACACACACACACACACACACACACACACACACACACACACACACACACACACACACACACACACACACACACACACACACACACACACACACACACACACACACACACACACACACACACACACACACACACACACACACACACACACACACACACACACACACACACACACACACACAAACACACACTGGCCTTTCAGTTAATCAAGTGTACAACACAAATCTCTGGATAGAGAGACAGACAAACACTAGTTGTTTACGTTCTAAATGTTTTTACACACAGCCTGTTACGGGCTGTAGAATACAGGCTGTTAAGGGCTGTAGAATACAGGCTGTTAAGGGCTGTAGAATACAGGCTGTTAAGGGCTGTAGAATACAGGCTGTTAAGACCTGTAGAATACAGGCTGTTAAGGGCTGTAGAATACAGGCTGTTAAGGGCTGTAGAATACAGGCTGTTAAGACCTGTAGAATACAGGCTGTTAAGGGCTGTAGAATACAGGCTGTTAAGGGCTGTAGAATACAGGCTGTTAAGGGCTGTAGAATACAGGCTGTTAAGACCTGTAGAATACAGGCTGTTAAGGGCTGTAGAATACAGGCTGTTAAGGGCTGTAGAATACAGGCTGTTAAGGGCTGTAGAATACAGGCTGTTAAGACCTGTAGAATACAGGCTGTTAAGACCTGTAGAATACAGGCTGTTAAGGGCTGTAGAATACAGGCTGTTAAGGGCTGTAGAATACAGGCTGTTAAGGGCTGTAGAATACAGGCTGTTAAGACCTGTAGAATACAGGCTGTTAAGGGCTGTAGAATACAGGCTGTTAAGACCTGTAGAATACAGGCTGTTAAGACCTGTAGAATACAGGCTGTTAAGACCTGTAGAATACAGGCTGTTAAGGGTTGTAGAATACAGGCTGTTAAGGGCTGTAGAATACAGGCTGTTAAGACCTGTAGAATACAGGCTGTTAAGGGCTGTAGAATACAGGCTGTTAAGACCTGTAGAATACAGGCTGTTAAGACCTGTAGAATACAGGCTGTTAAGACCTGTAGAATACAGGCTGTTAAGGGTTGTAGAATACAGGCTGTTAAGGGCTGTAGGATACAGGCTGTTAAGACCTGTAGAATACAGGCTGTTAAGGGTTGTAGAATACAGGCTGTTAAGGGCTGTAGAATACAGGCTGTTAAGACCTGTAGAATACAGGCTGTTAAGACCTGTAGAATACAGGCTGTTAAGGGCTGTAGAATACAGGCTGTTAAGACCTGTAGAATACAGGCTGTTAAGACCTGTAGAATACAGGCTGTTAAGGGTTGTAGAATACAGGCTGTTAAGGGCTGTAGAATACAGGCTGTTAAGACCTGTAGAGTACAGGCTGTTAAGGGTTGTAGAATACAGGCTGTTAAGGGCTGTAGAATACAGGCTGTTAAGGGCTGTAGAATACAGGCTGTTAAGGGCTGTAGAATACAGGCTGTTAAGGGCTGTAGAATACAGGCTGTTAAGGGCTGTAGAATACAGGCTGAGGGAGGGGGATGAGAGAGGTGGATGGATTTAAATTTCAATTGAAGAACTTTATTGGCATGGGAAACATATGTTAACATTGCCAAAGCAAATAAAGTAGATAATTAACAGAAGTGAAATAAACAATTTAAAAAATGAACAGTGAACATTACACTCACAAACGTTCCAAAAGAATAAAGACATTTCAAATGTCAAATTATGTGCAAATAGTTAAAGCACAAAAGGGAAAATAAATAAACATAAATATGGGTTGTATTTACAATGGTGTTTGTTCTTCACTGGTTGACCTTTTCTTGTGGCAACAGGTCACAAATCTTGCTGCTGCGATGGCACACTGTGGAATTTCACCCAGTAGATATGGGAGTTTATCAAAATGGGGTTTGTTTTCTAATTCTTTGAGGATTTGTGTAATCTGAGGGAAATATGTGTCTCTAATATGGTCATACATTGGGCAGGAGGTTAGGAAGTGCAGCTCAGTTTCCACCTAATTTTGTGGGCAGTGTGCACATAGCCTGTCTTCTCTTGAGAGCCAGGTCTGCCTTTGGTGGCCTTACTCAATAGCAAGGCTATGCTCACTGAGTCTGTACATAGTCAAAGCTTTCCTTAAGTTTGGGTCAGTCACAGTGGTCAGGTATTCTGCCACTGTGTACTCTCTGTTTAGGGCCAAATAGCATTCTAGTTTGCTCAGTTTTTTTGTTAATTCTTTCCGTTGTGTCAAGTAATTATCTTTTTGTTTTCTCATGATTTGGTTGGGTCTAATTGTGTTGCTGTCCTGGGGCTCTGTTGGGTGTGTTTGTGTTAGTGAACAGACCCCCAGGACCAGCTTGATTAGGGGACTCTTCTCCAGGTTCATCTCTCTGTAGGTGATGGCTTTGTTATAAATCTTCTTCGGGATTGGTGTCCCTTCCATGGGACAGTTGAGCTAACGTAGGCTAATGCGATTAGCATGAGGTTGTAGTTAACAAGAACATTTCCCAGGACATAGACATATCTGATATTGTCAGAAAGCTTACATTCTTGTTAATCTAACTGCACTGTCCAATTTACAGTAGCTATTACAGTGAAATAATATCATGCTATTGTTTGAGGAGAGTGCAGAATTTTGAACATGAAAAGTTATTAACAAACAAATTAGGCACATTTTTGCAGAATTTTGAACTGAAATGCAATGGTTCATTTGATCAGTCTAAAACGTTGTACATACTCTGATGCCATCTAGTGGCCAAAATATAAATTTCATATGGGCTGGAATAATATATTATCGGCTTTCTCTTGCATGGTACAAAAAAATACTAAAGAACGTTTTTTTTTTCTTTGTATTATCTTTTACCAGATCTATTGTGTTATATTCTCCTACATTCCTTTCACATTTCCACAATCTTCAAAGTGTTTCCTTCCAAATGTTACCAAGAATATGCATATCCTTGCTTCAGGGCCTGAGCGACAGGCAGTTAGATTTGGGTACGCCATTTTAGGTGAAAATTGAAAAATGGGCTAATCCTTAAGAGGATTTATGGAAGGTTTGGGAATCACTTCCTTTTAGGTGGTTGTAGAATTTAACGGCTCTATTCTGTATTTTGATCATTAGCGGTTAAGAGGATTTATGGAAGGTTTGGGAATCACTTCCTTTTAGGTGGTTGTAGAATTTAACGGCTCTATTCTGTATTTTGATCATTAGCGGGTATCGGCCTAATTCTGCTCTTCATGCATTATTTGGTGTTTTACGTTGGACACGGAGGATGTATTTGCAGAATTCTGAATGCGGAGTCTCAATTTGGTGTTTGTCCCATTTTGTGAATTCTTGGTTGGTGAGCGGACCCCAGACCTCACAACCATAAAGTGCATTGGGTTCTAAAACTGATTCAAGTATTTTTGCCAGATCCTAATTGGTATGTCGAATTTAATGTTCCTTTTGATGGCATGGAATGCCCTTCTTGCCTTGTCTCTCAGATCGTTCACAGCTTTGTGGAAGTTACCTGTGGTGCTGATGTTTAGGCCGAGGTAGGTGTAATTTTGTGCTCTAGGGCAAAGGTGTCGAGATGGAATTTGTATTTGTGATCCTGCCGACTGGACCTTTTTTGGAACACCATTATTTTGGTATTACGGAGATTTACTGTCAGGGCCCAGGTCTGGCAGAATCTGTGCAGAATATCTAGGTGCCACTGTAGGCCCTCCTTGGTTGGTGACAGAAGCACCAGATCATCAGCAAACAGTAGACATTTGACTTCAGATTCTAGTAGGGTGAGGCCGGGTGCTGCAGATTGTTCTAGTGCCCTCGCCAATTCGTTGATATATATGTTGAAGAGGGTTAAGCTGCATCCCTGTCTCACCCCACGGCCCTGTGGGAAGAAATGTTTGTGTTTATGCCTATTTTAACCACACACTTGTTGTTTGCGTACATGGATTTTATAATGTTGTATGTTTTACCCCCAACACCACTTTCCATCAATTTGTACAGCAGACCCTCATGCCAAATTGAGTCAAGGGCTTTTTTGAAATCATCAAAGCATGAGAAGACTTTGTCTTTGTTTTGGTTTGTTTGTTTGTCAATTAGGGTGTGTAGGGTGAATACATGGTCTGTTGTACGGTAGTTTGGTAAAAGCCAATTTGACATTTGCTCAGTACATTGTTTTCACTGAGGAAATGTACGAGTCTGCTGTTAATGATAATGCAGAGGATTTTCCCAAGGTTGCTGTTGACACATATCCCATAGTAGTTATTGGGGTCAAATTTGTCTCCACTTTTGTGGATTGGGGTGATCAGTCCTTAGTTCCAAATATTGGGGAATATGTCAGAGCTGAGGATGATGTTAAAGAGTTTTAGTATAGCCAATCTCTCACTCTATCTTTGTTTCTCTTCTCGCCCCACCCTCATTATGTTTGCTTCTGACTGAGTATCCTCATATCAGCTCCCCTCTCCGTTCCTCCATTTCCCAGACCCTTGGCCTGTCTATCTTTCTCTTGTCCAGTATCTCTACCCTAGCCAGACTCCAGCCAGAGCCTGATAACAATCTGATAACAATCCCTGGATACTGCACTCTGACAGATTACAAAGCAGACAGAGAGCAGGGAAAGATGTATCCCGGCTCTCTCTCTCTATCTCTCTTTCTTTCTTTCCTTCCAATCTCGCTGTCTCCCTTTCGCTCTCCTGCGCTGTCACACGCACGCTCGCATGCACACACACATTTACACACTCACCAGTCCCTGTGATGCGGAGCTCAGTTCTAGCCCTCCTGAGTGTTTGGTTTTGACAGTCGCTGATCAGCTGGAATTGACTTGGAGATCAGAAGATCCTTTCACAGTGCTGGCTGAGATATAAACTTGTAAATTACTAATCCGTAATCCCCTTTGGGAAAGAAACTCACTAAGAAACCCACACAGGGAATCAAGTCAGAGACAAATCCTGGCAAATTAGCATTGGGGTAGAGGGTGCATTTCATGAAGTTCGGCGAGGGCCTCGATTTCTGGTTTGGCTAGAATCCTTCATTTCTAGATTTTCATTTTAAGAATTAATGACAAGGCTTAGGTCACATTGATGAATAAACAATTGAACTCGGTTTGTATCAGTGTAAGTCCTTGTGTGAGTTCAAAGGGTTTTCTTCCACTATCCCAGCTAGGTGCAGAGGAGAAGAGAGGCTATATCCTATTCTCCCTCAGACACAATGAATAATACTCACTGAGTCAGCTGCAGAACAGTCAGCTACAGAACACAGAGTTCAGAACACGGAGTCAGCTACAGAACAGTCAGCTACAGAACACAGAGTTCAGAACACAGAGTTCAGAACACGGAGTCAGCTATAGAACACAGAGTTCAGAACACGGAGTCAGCTACAGAACAGTCAGCTACAGAACACAGAGTTCAGAACACGGAGTCAGCTATAGAACACAGAGTTCAGAACACGGAGTCAGCTACAGAACAGTCAGCTACAGAACACAGAGTTCAGAACACGGAGTCAGCTATAGAACACAGAGTTCAGAACACGGAGTCAGCTATAGAACACAGAGTTCAGAACACAGAGTTCAGAACACGGAGTCAGCTATAGAACACAGAGTTCAGAACACGGAGTCAGCTATAGAACACAGAGTTCAGAACACGGAGTCAGCTACAGAACACAGAGTTCAGAACACGGAGTCAGCTACAGAACACAGAGTTCAGAACACGGTGTCAGCTACAGAACACAGAGTTCAGAACACGGAGTCAGCTATAGAACAGTCAGCTATAGAACACAGAGTTCAGAACACAGAGTTCAGAACACGGAGTCAGCTATAGAACACAGAGTTCAGAACACGGAGTCAGCTACAGAACAGTCAGCTATAGAACACAGAGTTCAGAACACAGAGTTCAGAACACGGAGTCAGCTATAGAACACAGAGTTCAGAACACGGAGTCAGCTACAGAACACAGAGTTCAGAACACGGTGTCAGCTACAGAACACAGAGTTCAGAACACGGAGTCAGCTATAGAACACAGAGTTCAGAACACGGAGTCAGCTATAGAACACAGAGTTCAGAACACAGAGTTCAGAACACAGAGTCAGCTATAGAACACAGAGTTCAGAACACGGAGTCAGCTACAGAACAGTCAGCTACAGAACACAGAGTTCAGAACACGGAGTCAGCTATAGAACACAGAGTTCAGAACACGGAGTCAGCTACAGAACAGTCAGCTACAGAACACAGAGTTCAGAACACGGAGTCAGCTATAGAACACAGAGTTCAGAACACAGAGTTCAGAACACGGAGTCAGCTATAGAACAGTCAGCAATAGAACACAGAGTTCAGAACACAGAGTTCAGAACACGGAGTCAGCTACAGAACAGTCAGCTATAGAACACAGAGTTCAGAACACAGAGTTCAGAACACGGAGTCAGCTATAGAACACAGAGTTCTGAACACGGAGTCAGCTACAGAACAGTCAGCTACAGAACACAGAGTTCAGAACACGGTGTCAGCTATAGAACACAGAGTTCAGAACACAGAGTTCAGAACACGGAGTCAGCTATAGAACACAGAGTTCAGAAAACGGAGTCAGCTATAGAACACAGAGTTCAGAACACGGAGTCAGCTACAGAACACAGAGTTCAGAACACGGAGTCAGCTACAGAACACAGAGTTCAGAACACGGTGTCAGCTACAGAACACAGAGTTCAGAACACGGAGTCAGCTATAGAACACAGAGTTCAGAACACGGTGTCAGCTATAGAACACAGAGTTCAGAACACGGTGTCAGCTATAGAACACAGAGTTCAGAACACAGAGTTCAGAACACAGAGTTCAGAACACGGAGTCAGCTATAGAACACAGAGTTCAGAACACGGAGTCAGCTACAGAACAGTCAGCTACAGAACACAGAGTTCAGAACACAGAGTTCAGAACACAGAGTTCAGAACACGGAGTCAGCTATAGAACAGTCAGCTACAGAACAGTCAGCTACAGAACAGTCAGCTACAGAACACAGAGTTCAGAACACGGAGTCAGCTACAGAACACAGAGTTCAGAACACGGAGTCAGCTACAGAACAGTCAGCTACAGAACAGTCAGCTACAGAACACAGAGTTCAGAACACGGAGTCAGCTATAGAACACAGAGTTCAGAACACGGAGTCAGCTACAGAACAGTCAGCTACAGAACACAGAGTTCAGAACACGGAGTCAGCTATAGAACACAGAGTTCAGAACACAGAGTTCAGAACACGGAGTCAGCTATAGAACACAGAGTTCAGAACACAGAGTCAGCTACAGAACAGTCAGCTACAGAACACAGAGATCAGAACACGGAGTCAGCTATAGAACACAGAGTTCAGAACACAGAGTTCAGAACACGGAGTCAGCTATAGAACACAGAGTTCAGAACACAGAGTCAGCTATAGAACACAGAGTTCAGAACACAGAGTCAGCTACAGAACAGTCAGCTACAGAACACAGAGATCAGAACACGGAGTCAGCTATAGAACACAGAGTTCAGAACACAGAGTTCAGAACACGGAGTCAGCTACAGAACAGTCAGCTACAGAACACAGAGTTCAGAACACGGAGTCAGCTATAGAACACAGAGTTCAGAACACAGAGTTCAGAACACGGAGTCAGCTATAGAACACAGAGTTCAGAACACGGAGTCAGCTATAGAACACAGAGTTCAGAACACAGAGTCAGCTACAGAACAGTCAGCTACAGAACACAGAGATCAGAACACGGAGTCAGCTATAGAACACAGAGTTCAGAACACAGAGTTCAGAACACGGAGTCAGCTACAGAACAGTCAGCTACAGAACACAGAGTTCAGAACACGGAGTCAGCTATAGAACACAGAGTTCAGAACACAGAGTTCAGAACACGGAGTCAGCTATAGAACACAGAGTTCAGAACACGGTGTCAGCTATAGAACACAGAGTTCAGAAAACGGAGTCAGCTACAGAACAGTCAGCTACAGAACACAGAGTTCAGAACACGGTGTCAGCTACAGAACACAGAGTTCAGAACACGGAGTCAGCTATAGAACACAGAGTTCAGAACACAGAGTTCAGAACACAGTGTCAGCTATAGAACACAGAGTTCAGAACACAGAGTTCAGAACACGGAGTCAGCTATAGAACACAGAGTTCAGAACACAGAGTTCAGAACACGGTGTCAGCTATAGAACACAGAGTTCAGAACACGGAGTCAGCTACAGAACACAGAGTTCAGAACACGGAGTCAGCTACAGAACACAGAGTTCAGAACACGGTGTCAGCTACAGAACACAGAGTTCAGAACACGGAGTCAGCTATAGAACACAGAGTTCAGAACACGATGTCAGCTATAGAACACAGAGTTCAGAACACGGTGTCAGCTATAGAACACAGAGTTCAGAACACGGAGTCAGCTATAGAACACAGAGTTCAGAACACGGTGTCAGCTACAGAACACAGAGTTCAGAACACGGAGTCAGCTATAGAACACAGAGTTCAGAACACGATGTCAGCTATAGAACACAGAGTTCAGAACACGGTGTCAGCTATAGAACACAGAGTTCAGAACACGGTGTCAGCTATAGAACACAGAGTTCAGAACACGGAGTCAGCTATAGAACACAGAGTTCAGAACACGGTGTCAGCTACAGAACACAGAGTTCAGAACACGGTGTCAGCTACAGAACACAGAGTTCAGAACACGGAGTCAGCTATAGAACACAGAGTTCTGAACACGGAGTCAGCTACAGAACAGTCAGCTACAGAACACAGAGTTCAGAACACGGAGTCAGCTACAGAACACAGAGTTCAGAACACGGAGTCAGCTACAGAACACAGAGTTCAGAACACGGAGTCAGCTACAGAACACAGAGTTCAGAACACGGAGTCAGCTATAGAACACAGAGTTCAGAACACGGTGTCAGCTATAGAACACAGAGTTCAGAACACGGTGTCAGCTATAGAACACAGAGTTCAGAACACAGAGTTCAGAACACAGAGTTCAGAACACGGAGTCAGCTATAGAACACAGAGTTCAGAACACGGAGTCAGCTACAGAACAGTCAGCTACAGAACACAGAGTTCAGAACACAGAGTTCAGAACACAGAGTTCAGAACACGGAGTCAGCTATAGAACAGTCAGCTACAGAACAGTCAGCTACAGAACAGTCAGCTACAGAACACAGAGTTCAGAACACGGAGTCAGCTACAGAACAGTCAGCTACAGAACAGTCAGCTACAGAACACAGAGTTCAGAACACGGAGTCAGCTATAGAACACAGAGTTCAGAACACGGAGTCAGCTACAGAACAGTCAGCTACAGAACACAGAGTTCAGAACACGGAGTCAGCTATAGAACACAGAGTTCAGAACACAGAGTTCAGAACACGGAGTCAGCTATAGAACACAGAGTTCAGAACACAGAGTCAGCTACAGAACAGTCAGCTACAGAACACAGAGATCAGAACACGGAGTCAGCTATAGAACACAGAGTTCAGAACACAGAGTTCAGAACACGGAGTCAGCTACAGAACAGTCAGCTACAGAACACAGAGTTCAGAACACGGAGTCAGCTATAGAACACAGAGTTCAGAACACAGAGTTCAGAACACGGAGTCAGCTATAGAACACAGAGTTCAGAACACGGAGTCAGCTATAGAACACAGAGTTCAGAACACAGAGTCAGCTACAGAACAGTCAGCTACAGAACACAGAGATCAGAACACGGAGTCAGCTATAGAACACAGAGTTCAGAACACAGAGTTCAGAACACGGAGTCAGCTACAGAACAGTCAGCTACAGAACACAGAGTTCAGAACACGGAGTCAGCTATAGAACACAGAGTTCAGAATACAGAGTTCAGAACACGGAGTCAGCTATAGAACACAGAGTTCAGAACACGGTGTCAGCTATAGAACACAGAGTTCAGAAAACGGAGTCAGCTACAGAACAGTCAGCTACAGAACACAGAGTTCAGAACACGGTGTCAGCTACAGAACACAGAGTTCAGAACACGGAGTCAGCTATAGAACACAGAGTTCAGAACACAGAGTTCAGAATACAGTGTCAGCTATAGAACACAGAGTTCAGAACACAGAGTTCAGAACACGGAGTCAGCTATAGAACACAGAGTTCAGAACACAGAGTTCAGAACACGGTGTCAGCTATAGAACACAGAGTTCAGAACACGGAGTCAGCTACAGAACAGTCAGCTACAGAACACAGAGTTCAGAACACAGAGTTCAGAACACAGAGTTCAGAACACAGAGTTCAGAACACAGAGTTCAGAACACAGAGTTCAGAACACGGAGTCAGCTACAGAACACAGAGTTCAGAACACGGTGTCAGCTATAGAACACAGAGTTCAGAACACGATGTCAGCTATAGAACACAGAGTTCAGAACACGGTGTCAGCTATAGAACACAGAGTTCAGAACACGGAGTCAGCTATAGAACACAGAGTTCAGAACACGGTGTCAGCTACAGAACACAGAGTTCAGAACACGGAGTCAGCTATAGAACACAGAGTTCAGAACACGATGTCAGCTATAGAACACAGAGTTCAGAACACGGTGTCAGCTATAGAACACAGAGTTCAGAACACGGTGTCAGCTATAGAACACAGAGTTCAGAACACGGAGTCAGCTATAGAACACAGAGTTCAGAACACGGTGTCAGCTATAGAACACAGAGTTCAGAACACAGAGTTCAGAACACAGAGTCAGCTATAGAACACAGAGTTCAGAACACGGAGTCAGCTACAGAACACAGAGTTCAGAACACGGAGTCAGCTATAGAACACAATCAGCTCCAGAACACAGAGTTCAGAACACGGAGTTCAGAACACGGAGTTCAGAACACGGACTCAGCTACAGAACACAGAGTTCAGAACACGGAGTCAGCTACAGAACACAGAGTTCAGAACACGGTGTCAGCTACAGAACACAGAGTTCAGAACACGGAGTTCAGAACACGGAGTTCAGAACACGGTGTCAGCTATAGAACACAGAGTTCAGAACACGGAGTCAGCTCCAGAACACAGAGTTCAGAACACGGAGTCAGCTACAGAACACAGAGTTCAGAACATGGTGTCAGCTATAGAACACAGAGTTCAGAACACGGAGTCAGCTCCAGAACACAGAGTTCAGAACACGGTGTCAGCTATAGAACACAGAGTTCAGAACACGGAGTCAGCTATAGAACACAGAGTTCAGAACACAGAGTTCAGAACACGGAGTC
Organism: Salvelinus namaycush; assembly: GCF_016432855.1. Classification (NCBI taxonomy): domain Eukaryota; kingdom Metazoa; phylum Chordata; class Actinopteri; order Salmoniformes; family Salmonidae; genus Salvelinus; species Salvelinus namaycush. The sequence continues at coordinate 169,947 of NW_024058697.1, forward strand.
AGCTATAGAACACAGAGTTCAGAACACAGAGTCAGCTACAGAACACAATCAGGTCCAGAACACAGAGTCAGCTACAGAACACAATCAGCTCCAGAACACAGAGTTCAGAACACGGAGTCGGCTACAGAACACAATCAGCTCCAGAACACAGAGTTCAGAACACGGAGTCAGCTCCAGAACACAGAGTTCAGAACACGGAGTCAGCTACAGAACACAGAGTTCAGAACACGGAGTCAGCTACAGAACACAGAGTTCAGAACACGGAGTCAGCTACAGAACACAGAGTTCAGAACACGGAGTCAGCTATAGAACACAGAGTTCAGAACACGGTGTCAGCTATAGAACACAGAGTTCAGAACACGGTGTCAGCTATAGAACACAGAGTTCAGAACACGGTGTCAGCTATAGAACAAAGAGTTCAGAACACAGAGTTCAGAACACAGAGTCAGCTATAGAACACAGAGTTCAGAACACGGAGTCAGCTACAGAACACAGAGTTCAGAACACGGAGTCAGCTATAGAACACAGAGTTCAGAACACGGTGTCAGCTATAGAACACAGAGTTCAGAACACGGAGTCAGCTATAGAACACAGAGTTCAGAACACGGTGTCAGCTATAGAACACAGAGTTCAGAACACAGAGTTCAGAACACAGAGTCAGCTATAGAACACAGAGTTCAGAACACGGAGTCAGCTATAGAACACAGAGTTCAGAACACAGAGTTCAGAACACAGAGTTCAGAACACGGAGTCAGCTATAGAACACAGAGTTCAGAACACGGAGTCAGCTACAGAACAGTCAGCTACAGAACACAGAGTTCAGAACACGGAGTCAGCTATAGAACACAGAGTTCAGAACACGGAGTCAGCTATAGAACACAGAGTTCAGAACACAGAGTTCAGAACACGGAGTCAGCTATAGAACACAGAGTTCTGAACACGGAGTCAGCTACAGAACAGTCAGCTACAGAACACAGAGTTCAGAACACGGTGTCAGCTATAGAACACAGAGTTCAGAACACAGAGTTCAGAACACGGAGTCAGCTATAGAACACAGAGTTCAGAAAACGGAGTCAGCTACAGAACAGTCAGCTACAGAACACAGAGTTCAGAACACGGAGTCAGCTATAGAACACAGAGTTCAGAACACAGAGTTCAGAACACGGAGTCAGCTACAGAACACAGAGTTCAGAACATGGTGTCAGCTATAGAACACAGAGTTCAGAACACGGAGTCAGCTCCAGAACACAGAGTTCAGAACACGGAGTCAGCTATAGAACACAGAGTTCAGAACACGGAGTCAGCTATAGAACACAGAGTTCAGAACACAGAGTTCAGAACACGGAGTCAGCTATAGAACACAGAGTTCAGAACACAGAGTCAGCTACAGAACACAATCAGGTCCAGAACACAGAGTCAGCTACAGAACACAATCAGCTCCAGAACACAGAGTTCAGAACACGGAGTCGGCTACAGAACACAATCAGCTCCAGAACACAGAGTTCAGAACACGGAGTCAGCTCCAGAACACAGAGTTCAGAACACGGAGTCAGCTACAGAACACAGAGTTCAGAACACGGAGTCAGCTACAGAACACAGAGTTCAGAACACGGAGTCAGCTACAGAACACAGAGTTCAGAACACGGAGTCAGCTATAGAACACAGAGTTCAGAACACGGTGTCAGCTATAGAACACAGAGTTCAGAACACGGTGTCAGCTATAGAACACAGAGTTCAGAACACGGTGTCAGCTATAGAACAAAGAGTTCAGAACACAGAGTTCAGAACACGGAGTCAGCTATAGAACACAGAGTTCAGAACACGGTGTCAGCTATAGAACACAGAGTTCAGAACACGGAGTCAGCTATAGAACACAGAGTTCAGAACACGGTGTCAGCTATAGAACACAGAGTTCAGAACACAGAGTTCAGAACACAGAGTCAGCTATAGAACACAGAGTTCAGAACACGGAGTCAGCTATAGAACACAGAGTTCAGAACACAGAGTTCAGAACACAGAGTTCAGAACACGGAGTCAGCTATAGAACACAGAGTTCAGAACACGGAGTCAGCTACAGAACAGTCAGCTACAGAACACAGAGTTCAGAACACGGAGTCAGCTATAGAACACAGAGTTCAGAACACGGAGTCAGCTATAGAACACAGAGTTCAGAACACAGAGTTCAGAACACGGAGTCAGCTATAGAACACAGAGTTCTGAACACGGAGTCAGCTACAGAACAGTCAGCTACAGAACACAGAGTTCAGAACACGGTGTCAGCTATAGAACACAGAGTTCAGAACACAGAGTTCAGAACACGGAGTCAGCTATAGAACACAGAGTTCAGAAAACGGAGTCAGCTACAGAACAGTCAGCTACAGAACACAGAGTTCAGAACACGGAGTCAGCTATAGAACACAGAGTTCAGAACACAGAGTTCAGAACACGGAGTCAGCTACAGAACACAGAGTTCAGAACACGGTGTCAGCTACAGAACACAGAGTTCAGAACACGGTGTCAGCTACAGAACACAGAGTTCAGAAAACGGAGTCAGCTACAGAACAGTCAGCTATAGAACACAGAGTTCAGAACACGGAGTCAGCTACAGAACACAGAGTTCAGAACACGGTGTCAGCTACAGAACACAGAGTTCAGAACACGGAGTCAGCTATAGAACACAGAGTTCAGAACACAGAGTTCAGAACACAGAGTTCAGAACACGGTGTCAGCTATAGAACACAGAGTTCAGAACACAGAGTTCAGAACACGGTGTCAGCTATAGAACACAGAGTTCAGAACACGGAGTCAGCTACAGAACACAGAGTTCAGAACACGGAGTCAGCTACAGAACACAGAGTTCAGAACACGGTGTCAGCTACAGAACACAGAGTTCAGAACACGGAGTCAGCTATAGAACACAGAGTTCAGAACACGGTGTCAGCTATAGAACACAGAGTTCAGAACACGGTGTCAGCTATAGAACACAGAGTTCAGAACACGGTGTCAGCTATAGAACACAGAGTTCAGAACACGGTGTCAGCTATAGAACACAGAGTCAGAACACAGAGTTCAGAAACACAGAGTTCAGCTATAGAACACAGAGTTCAGAACACGGAGTCAGCTATAGAACACAGAGTTCAGAACACGGTAGTCAGCTATAGAACACAGAGTTCAGAACACGGTGTCAGCTACAGAACACAGAGTTCAGAACACGGTGTCAGCTACAGAACACAGAGTTCAGAACACGGTGTCAGCTATAGAACACAGAGTTCAGAACACGGTGTCAGCTACAGAACACAGAGTTCAGAACACGGAGTCAGCTACAGAACACAGAGTTCAGAACACGGAGTCAGCTACAGAACACAGAGTTCAGAACACGGAGTCGGCTACAGAACACAATCAGCTCCAGAACACAGAGTTCAGAACACGGTGTCAGCTACAGAACACAGAGTTCAGAACACGGTGTCAGCTACAGAACACAGAGTTCAGAACACGGAGTCAGCTACAGAACACAGAGTTCAGAACACGGTGTCAGCTACAGAACACAGAGTTCAGAACACGGAGTCAGCTACAGAACACAGAGTTCAGAACACAGAGTCAGCTACAGAACACAGAGTTCAGAACACGGAGTCAGCAAGAACACAAGAGTCAGAACACGGAGTCAGCTACAGAACACCAGAGTTCAGAACACCGGAGTCCCCCCCAGCTACAGAACACAGAGTTCAGAACACGGGACGTCAGCTATAGGAACACAGAGTTCAGGAACACAGAGTTCAGAACACAGAGTTCGAACACGGAGTCAGCTATAGAACACAGAGTTCAGGAACACGGAGTCAGCTACAGAACAGTCAGCTACAGAACACAGAGTTCAGAACACGGGAGATCAGCTATAGAACACAGAGTTCAGAACACGGACGTCAGCTATAAGAACACAGAGTTCGAAACACAGAGTTTCAGAAACACGAGCAGCTATAGAACACAGAGTTTCTGAACACGGAGTCAGCTACAGACCAGACTCATGCTACGATACACAGGAGTTCAGAACACGGTGTCAGCTATAGAACAACAGATTCAGACACAGAGTTCAGAACAACGGAAGCAGCTATAGAACACAGATTCAGAAAACGAGTCAGCTACAGAACATTCCACTCAGAAACACAGAGTTCAGAAAACGGAGTCAGCTAATCGAACACAGATGTTCAAACACAGATTTCAGAACACGACGTCAGCTACAGACACAGCGTTCAGAACACCGTGTCAGCTACAGAACACAGAGTTCAGAACACTATAGTGTAACAGACACAGTTCAGAACACGGAGTCAGCTAAGAACCGAGTAGACCGTCATCTACAGACATCAGCTACGTAAACCACAGAGTTCAGAACACGGAGTCAGCTAGCCAGAACACAGAGTTGCAGAGCACGATTGTCAGCTACGAACACAGTAGTTCAGAACACGGAGTCAGCTATAGAACATCAGCACAAGAGTTCAGAACACAGTAGTTCAGAACCAGAGTTCAGAACACGGTCAGCTATAGTAACACAGAGTTCAGAACACAGAGTTCCAGTAACACACGGTGTCCAGGACCACTATAGAACACAGTAGTTCGACCAGAGTCAATCTACAGAAACAGAGTTCAGAACACTGGAGTCACTATACAGAACACAGAGTTTCAGAACACGGTGTCAGCTACAGAACATACAGAGTTCAGAACACGGAGTCAGCTATAGAACACAGAGTTCATACACGGGTCAGCTAAGAACAAGAGTTCAGAACACGGTGTCACTATAACACAGAGTTCATAACACGAGTGTCCAGCTATGAAAAAAAAGCAACAAACACAGAGTTCAAACAGGACGGTGTCAGCTATAGAACACAGATTTCAGAACACAGAGTTCAGAACACAGTAGTCAGCTATAGAATCACTACGACAGAGTTCAGAACACGGAGTCAGCTATAGAACCAAGTCAGAACGTGTCCTAAGAACACAGAGTTCAGAACGACAGGTGTCAGCTACAGAACACAGTAGTTCAGAACACGGGTCAGCTATAGAACACAGAGTCAGAACACGGTAGTCAGACACGAGTCACAGAACACAGAGTTCAGAACACGGAGTCAGCTAAAGAACACAGAGTTCAGACACGATGTCAGCTACAGAACACAGAGTTCAGAACACGAGTCGCTAAGAACACAAGTCAGCTCAGAGAACAGAGTTCAGAACACTGGTCAGCTACAACACAGAGTTCAGAAGTGTCAGCTAGAACACAGAGTGTCAGAACACGGAGTCAGCTACAGAACACAAGTTTCAGAACACGGTTCGTCCAGCATACTAGAACACAAGTTCAGAACACGGAGTCAGCTACAGAACACAGAGTTCAGAACCAGAGTGCAGCTACAGAACACAGAGTTGAACACGGAGTCGCTAACAGAACACAGAGTTTTCTAGAAACACTTGAAGGCACAGCGTACAGAAGCACAGAGTTCAGAACACGGAGTCAGCTACAGAACACAGAAGATTCAAACACGAGTCAGCTACAGAACAAGCAAATCCTCCAGAACACAGAGTTCTCAGAACACGAGTTCCGAACACAGGTATGTTGTTCAGAACACGGAGCGTCATGTCATAGTACGAACACAGAGTTCAGAACACGGAGTCAGCTACAATAACACAGAGTTCAGAACACTGTGTCAGCTATAGCGACACAGAGTTCAGAACACGGGTGTACAGAACACAGGTCTCAGAACACAGAGTTCAGAACACGGTGTCAAGCATAGACAAACACAGAGTTCAGACACGAGTCAGCTCAGAACACAGAGTTCAGAACACGGAGATCATCTAAGAACACAGAGTTCAGAACAGTGTCAGCTATGAACACAGAGTTCAGAACACGAGTCAGCTCCAGAAAACACAGAGTTCAACAGCTGAGTCAGCTATAGAACACAGAGTTCAGAACACGAGTTCATAAACACGGAGTCAGCTATAGAACACACAGTAGAGTTCAGACACAGAGTCAGTACAGAACACAGAGTTCAAGTCACAGACACAAGAGTTCAGAACGTCTACAGAACACAGAGTTTCAGAACACGGAGTCACTACAGAACACAGAGTTCAGAACACGGTGTCAGCTACAGAACACAGAGTTCAGACAACGGCAGCTATAGAACACAGAGTTTCAGAACACGGTGTCAGCTATAGAACCAGAGTTTCAGAACACGGTGTCAGCTATGAACACAGAGTTCAGAAACGGAGTCAGCTAGTAGAACACAGAGTTCAGAACATCGTGTCAGCTATAGAACACAAGTTGAACACCAGAGTCTCAGAACACAGAGTGCAGCTAAGAGACACAGAGTTCAGAACACGGGTCATCTATAGAAACACAGAGTTCAGAACACGAGTGAACACTCCAGCTATAGAACACAGTTCAGAACGACGGTGATCAGCTACAGAAAACAGAGTTCAGAACACGGTCAGCTATAGAACACAGAGTTAGAACACGGGTCAGCTACAGAACCGCAGAGTCAAACACGAGTCGCTCACAGGAACACAGAGGTTCAGAACACGGAGTCAGCTGACAGAACAGCTACAGAGGTTCAGAACACTGAGGGGTCGCTAAGAACACAATCAGCTCCAGAACACCAGAGTTCAGAACACGGTGTCAGCTAAGAACACAAACAAGAGTTCAGAACACGGTGTCAGCTAAGAACACAGAGTTCGAACACGGAGTCAGCTACAGAACACAGATCAAACAGACGTGGTCAGACAGAACACGAGTTCAGAACACGGAGTCAGCTACGAGACACAGGTTCAGAACACAGTCGTACACACAGAGTCAACACGGAGTCAGCTAAAACACAGAGTTCAGACAGGTAGAACACGGAGTCAGCTACAGACACAGAGTTCAGAAACACGGATGTCAGCCTACGAACACAGAGTTCAGAACACGGAGTCAGCTACAAACACAAGTCAGCTCAGCAGACACAGAGTTCAAACACGGAGTTTCAGAACACGTAGTTCAGAACACGGATCAGCTACAGAACACAGAGTTCAGAACACGAGTCAGGCTATAACAGAACACAGAGTTCAGCAACACGGTATCCCAGCTATAGAACACATAGTTCAGAACACGGAGTTCAGAACACAGAGTTCAGAACACAGTAGTTCCGAACAACGGTGTCAGCTATAGAACACAGATGTTCAGAACACGAGATCAGATTCAGTACAGAACGCAGTTCAGAACACCGGAGTCGCTACAGAACACAGAGTTCAGACAGGTGTCAGCTATAGAACACAGAGTTCAGAACACGGAGTCAGCTCCAGAACACAGAGTTCATGAACACGGAGTCAGCTATAGAACACAGAGTTCAGAACACAGAGTTCAGAACACGGAGTCAGCTATAGAACACAGAGTTCAAACACAGAGTTCAGCTACAGAACACATCAGGTCCAGAACACAGAGTCAGCTACAGCACAATCACTCCAGAACACAGAGTCAGAAACAGGAGTCGGCTACAGAACACAATCACTCCAGAATCAACAGAGTTCAGAACACGGAGTCAGCTCAGAACACAGAGTTCAGAACACGGAGTCAGCTACAGAACACAGAGTTCAGAACCGAGTCACTAAGAACACAGTTCAGAACGTTCACAAGAACACAGAGTTCAGAACACGGAGTCGCTACAGAACACAGATTCAGAACACAGGAGAGTTCATCTACAGAACACAGAGTTCAGAAACACTGGATCAGCTATCAGAACACAGAGGTCAGAACACGGAGTCAGCTACAGAACACAGAGTTCATAACCAGAGTTCAGGAACACAGAGTCACTATAGAACACAGAGTTCAGAACACGTGTCAGCTATAGAAACAAGAGTTCAGAACACGGAGTCAGCTATAGAACACAGAGTTCATCAGAACACGAGTCACATAGACCAGATTAGAACACAGAGTTCGAGAACACAGAGTCAGCCTATTAGAACAGTCAGCTACAGAACACAGAGTTCAGAACACGGAGTCAGCTTATAGAACACAGAGTTCAGACACGGAGTTTCAGCTACAGAACAGTCACTACAGAACACAGAGTTCAAACACGAGTCAGCTATAGAACACGAGTTCAGACACAGAGTTCATAACACGGAGTCAGCTATAGAACACAGAGTTCAGAACACGCGAATGTCAGCTATAGAACACGAGTTCAGAACACGAGAGTCAGCTAAGACAATCATCTATAGAACACAGAGTTCAGAACAGGTTCGAAACAACAGAGTTCAGAACACAGAGTTAGAAGACGAGTCACTACAGACAGTCAGCTACAGAACACAGAGTTTCAGAACACGGAGTCAGCTACGAGTCAGCTATAGAACACAGAGTTCAGACAGGTTCAGAAACAGGATGTCGTAAGAACACAGGTTCAGAACACGGAGTCAGCTACAAGAACACAGAGTTCAGAACACGGTCAGCTACAGAACACAGAGTTCAGAACACGCTATCAGACATGCTACAGAACACAGAGTTCAGAACACGGAGTCAGCTATAGAACACAGAGTTCAACACGGGTGTCAGCTATAGAACACAGAGTTTCAGAACACATGAGTTCAGAACACAGATACAGCTATAGAACACAGAGTTCAGAACACGGATCTTGAGAACACAGAGTTCAGAACACGGTGTCAGCTATATAGAACACAGATTTCAGAACACGGAGTCAGCATAGAACAAGTCAGCTATAGAACCAGAGTTCAGAACACAGAGTTCAGAACACAGAGTCAGCTAAGAACACAGAGTCAGAACACGGAGTCAGATACAGAACAGTCAGCTACGATAACACAGAGTTCAGAACACGGAGTCAGCTATAGAACACAGAGTTCGAACACGGTGTCAGCTATAGAACCAGAGTCAGACAATCAGTCCAGAACACAGAGTTCAGACACGGTTTCAGCTATAGAACACAGAGTTTCAGAACACGAGTCAGCTTACGAACACAGAGTTTCAGAACAACGGTGTCAGCTTAGAACACAGAGTTCAGAACACGGAGTTCACTACAGAACACAGAGTTCAGACGAGTTAGCTACGAACACCGAGTTCAGAACACGGGTCAGCTATAGAACACAGAGTTCAGAACACGGACTCAGCTCAGAAACACAGAGTTCAGACACGGATTCAGCTACAGAACACAAGTTCAGAACAGCGGTGTCAGCTAAGAACACAGAGTTCAGAACACGGCAGTCAGCTACCGAACACAGAGTCAGAACACGGAGTCAGCTATAGAACACAGTCAGCTCCAGACCAAGATTCAGAACACGGAGTTACGAAAAACACGGAGTTCAGAACACGGAGTCAGCTACAGAACACAGAGTTCAGAAAACGGTTCAGGCTCGAGACACAAGTTCAGAACACGTGTCAGCTAAGAACACAGAGTTCAGACACGCGGAGTGTCAGAACACGAGTGTTCAGAACACAAGTTCAGAAACACGGTGTCAGCTATAGAACACAGGATGTTCAGAACACGAGTCAGCGTCCAGAACACAGAGTTCATAACACGGAGTCAGCTTACAGAACACAGAGTTTCAGAACACGAGTCAGCTATAAACACAGAGTCAGAACCGAGTCATCAGAACACAGGTTCAGAACCGAGAGTCAGCTATCGATAAACAGAGTTCAACACGGAGTCCAGCTAGCTACAAGACACAGAGTTCAGAACAGTCAGCTATAGAACACAGAGTTCAGAACACGGAGTCAGCTATAGACACAGAGTTCAGAACACGAGTTCACGAACACGGAGTCAGGCTATAAACACAGAGTTCAGAACACCAAGTCAGCTACAGAACACAATCAGCTGCCAGAACACAGAGTCAGACTACAGAACGACAAGTCAGCTTCCACAACACAGAGTTCAGAACACGGAGTCAGCTACAGAACACAGTCAGCATTCAGAACACGAATCAGCCAGACCAGAGTTCAGAACACGGAGTCAGCTACAGAAACACAAGTTCAGAACACGGAGGTCAGCTACAGAACACGAGTTCAGAACACGGTGTCAGCTACAGAACACAGATTATTCAGAACACGAGTCAGCTAACAGTCAGTAACACAGATTTCAGAACACGGAGTCAGCTACAGACACACAGAGTTCAGAACACTGAGTCAGCTACAGAACACAGAGTTCAGAACAAACGGAGTCAGCTATAGAACACAGAGTTCAGAACACGGTGTCAGTATAGAACACAGTTCAGAACGTGATACAGCTATAGAACACAGAGTTCAGAACACAGGAGTTCCGAACACGAGAGTCAGCTATAGAACACAGAGTTCAGAACACGGAGTCAGCTAAGAACACAGAGTTCAGAACATGAGTCAGAGTATAGAACAAGAGTTCAGTAACACGAGAGTCAGCTAAGAACACAGAGTTCAGAACAACGGTCAGCTACAGAACACAGAGTTCAGAACACGGAGTCGCTAAGAACACAGAGTTCAGAACACGGTGTTCAGCTACAGAACAGTATACGCATAAGCACAGCAGAGTTTCAGAACACGGTCAGCTACAGAACACATAGTTCAGAACACGGATTCAGCTAACAGAACACAGAGTTCAGAACACGGAGTCAGCTATAGAACACAGAGTTCAGACACGGAGTCAGCTACAGAACACCAGAGTTCAGAACACAGAAATACAGACTTCACAAGCGTACGGACATGACACTCAAGAATACTACCAATAAGATACAGACAGACAGAACGGACGGGCGGACGGACTGACGGACGGACGGACGTACGGACGTAAACGGACGGCTGACGGACGGGAACGGACGGACGGACGGACAGGACAGACAGCGACAGACGACGCATACAGGCAGACAAACAGAGCATCACCCGTTCGTAGTAGCCCCTCCAAGGTATTACAGCAGACATCGCTGATCCCTCGGTTGTTGAGAGCTATCTACTACGTGCGGGGAGGGCGACGGGGGCATGTGCAATTTAATCCGGGCATTGGCTTGACGGTCAAAAAAATACAGACTACAGACATACAGAGAAATGGAAACCTCTTCTTGACATTTTAGGGATTGGGGGATCCACCCCCGTGCATCAGTACTCAACATAACACAGCTATTGAAATGCTTTAAGTGTAAAGTACCGTCGTAATCAAAAAAGCTGAATGTGAGGAGTGTTTAGGAAGAAAGAGAGCGTGTCCTCCACAACGCGCGACTGTGGTCATGGCTTTTGGTGTCTTTAATAATAACTCCTTCTTCTCGCTCGTTCCTACATATTAAACTCAGGATCATTTCTAAAAGAACGCGGAGAAAAAGGGAAAGAGAAAGAGAAGATGAAGATGCTCCACCGTCGATTCTTGAATTTTGCCTGGATTGTGGAATAAGATAAAGGGGTGGACACACAAATAGAGGATCTGTTGGGATCTTGTTGAATGTGGTTTAATCAGAGTAGTTTTTGACTTCAAACTGGGGTGCATCAAACAGGATGTAACAAACCGTGTAGAAGTTTTCGCTGTTGCCAACCTTCCCTGTTCATGCTCACTAGCCCGCATCAGTACTCGGATGTTCAATTACAATAAGACAGAACAAGGGAGTGCGTATAGCGAAAAAAGAGAGTGAGAGGGAGGAAGAGAGAGAAGACTGTGAGAGAGGAAAGAGACATATGTGAATACAGTACACACACACAATCTAGGCAGTGGCGTGTGAGAGGGCTGCATTGCTTGGGAGCAAGGAAAGTAAACATGTATCAGTTACTGTGACTAGTTGTTGCACGCAGATGTTGAAGAAGACCTTCTGGGGGGCCTGTGAGTGAAACAGATTCATTTGCTTTTGGACGCGCAACAGTGCAGTAATGCGAGGAATCGTGAGCGCACTACTAGGGTACGTAGGCGGTGAAGGCGCAAGCCACGGAGTGAAAGTGTGTGCGGAAGCAGTGGGTGGGAAGGTGGTAAGTACACACATGTGTTGTGGAGGACCCTTCCCCGCTACCATTAGGGCAGCGTGTGACAGGTGATAGATAATTGGTGTGTGAGTACAGATGGAACAATGGCCGAGAGATGTGCCAGAGTCTGCTTTTGTAGATGCTGCTCATGTAGCATGGTTCTGTCTATAACATGAGCTGCTAAGTCTGTGTGGATAATTCTGTCTATAACATGAGCTGCTAAGTCTGTGTGGATAATTCTGTCTGTGTGGATAATTCTGTCTGTGTGGATAAATCTGTCTGTGTGGATAATTATGTCTGTGTGGATAATTCTGTCTGTGTGGATAATTCAGTCTGTGTGGATAATTCAGTCTGTGTGGATAATTCTGTCTGTGTGGATAATTCTGTCTGTGTGGATATTCAGTCTGTGTGGATAATTCGGAGTCCTGTGTGGGATATTCGGTCTGTGTTTGATAATTCTTCTGTGTGGAATAAATTTCAGTCTGTGTGGATAAATTCTGCCTGTGTGGATAATCTGTCCTGAATAGTGGATAATCAGTCCTTGTTGTATAATTCAGGTCTGTGTGTGGATAATTCTGTCTGTGTGGGATAATTCTGTCTGTGTGGATAATTCTGGTCTGTGTGTATAATCCTGTTCTGTGTGATAATTCATCTGTGTGGATAATTCTGTCTGTGTGGATAATTTCTGTTATGTGTGGATAATTCAGCTCTGTGTGGATAATTTCTTGTCCTGTGTGATAATTCTGTCTGTGTGGTATAAGTCAGTCTGTGTGGTATTCAGTCTGTGTGGATAATTCTGTCTGTGTGGATAATTCTGTCTGTGTGGATAATTCTGTCTGTGTGGATAATTCAGTCTGTGTGGATAATTCAGTCTGTGTGGATAATTCTGTCTGTGTGGATAATTCAGTCTGTGTGGATAATTCTGTCTGTGTGGATAATTCAGTCTGTGTGGATAATTCAGTCTGTGTGGATAATTCTGTCTGTGTGGATAATTTCAGCTCTGTGTGGATAATTCAGTCTGTGTTGGATGATTCCTGTCTGTGTGGTGTGTTAATTCGTAGCCCTTCTGTGTTATAATTCTGTCTGTGTGGGATATTCTTCTGTGTGGATAATTCTGTCTGTGTGGATAATTCTGTCTAACGCAGCTTTTTTTTTTAAAGATTATCATGAAGAGCTGAACATGTTTTGAAACTGCTCTAAACATTGATGCCCTGAAATGAATAGCGCAATCGACAAAGTTCAGCGTGAAAACATTGGGATGGACTACTTTCTGAAGAATGGTAGTGCGTAGCTTGACTTGGTTCTCTCGATCTCTGAAAATGGAGATCAGAGTAAAAATCC
>NW_024058697.1:183313-245813 GCF_016432855.1 Salvelinus namaycush
AGCAGTGTTTACACAATGCAGTAACTTACGAGGGGCAGTTGGGAGCAGTGTTTACACAATGCAGTAACGTACCAGGGGTCTTTGGAAGCAGTGTTTACACAATGCAGTAACGTACCAGGGGTCTTGGGAAGCAGTGTTTACACAATGCAGTAATGTACTAGGGGTCTTTGGAAGCAGTGTTTACACCAATGCAGTAACGTACCAGGGGTCTTTGGGAGCAGTGTTTACACAATGCAGTAATGTACCAGGAGTCTTTGGGAGCAGTGTTTACACAATGCAGTAACGTACCAGGAGTCTTTGGGAGCAGTGTTTACACAATGCAGTAACGTACCAGGAGTCTTTGGGAGCAGTGTTTACACAATGCAGTAACGTACCAGGGGTCTTGGGAAGCAGTGTTTACACAATGCAGTAACGTACCAGGGGTCTTTGGAAGCAGTGTTTACACAATGCAGTAACTTACGAGGGGTCTTTGGAAGCAGTGTTTACACAATGCAGTAACGTACCAGGAGTCTTTGGAAGCAGTGTTTACACAATGCAGTAACGTACCAGGAGTCTTTGGAAGCAGTGTTTACACAATGCAGTAACGTACCAGGGGTCTTTGGAAGCAGTGTTTACACAATGCAGTAATGTACTAGGGGTCTTTGGAAGCAGTGTTTACACAATGCAGTAACGTACCAGGAGTCTTTGGGAGCAGTGTTTACACAATGCAGTAACGTACCAGGAGTCTTTGGAAGCAGTGTTTACACAATGCAGTAACATACCAGGAGTCTTTGGGAGCAGTGTTTACACAATGCAGTAACGTACCAGGAGTCTTTGGAAGCAGTGTTTACACAATGCAGTAACGTACCGGAGGGCAGTTGGGAGCAGTGTTTACACAATGCAGTAACGTACCAGGGGGAAGTTGGGAGCAGTGTTTACACAATGCAGTAACGTACCAGGGGGCAGTTGGGAGCAGTGTTTACACAATGCAGTAACGTACCGGAGGGCAGTTGGGAGCAGTGTTTACACAATGCAGTAACGTACCGGAGGGCAGTTGGGAGCAGTGTTTACACAATGCAGTAATGTACCAGGGGGCAGTTAGGAGCAGTGTTTACACAATGCAGTAAGGTACCAGGGGTCGTTGGAAGCAGTGTTTACACAATGCAGTAACGTACCAGGAGTCTTTGGAAGCAGTGTTTACACAATGCAGTAACGTACCAGGAGTCTTTGGAAGCAGTGTTTACACAATGCAGAAACGTACCAGGAGTCTTTGGGAGCAGTGTTTACACAATGCAGTAACGTACCAGGGGTCTTGGGAAGCAGTGTTTACACAATGCAGTAACGTACCAGGGGTCTTTGGAAGCAGTGTTTACACAATGCAGTAACGTACCAGGGGGCAGTTGGGAGCAGTGTTTACACAATGCAGTAACGTACCAGGGGTCTTGGGAAGCAGTGTTTACACAATGCAGTAACGTACCAGGGGGCAGTTGGGAGCAGTGTTTACACCAATGCAGTAACGTACCAGGAGTCTTTGGAAGCAGTGTTTACACCAATGCAGTAACGTACCAGGAGTCTTTGGAAGCAGTGTTTACACAATGCAGTAACGTACCAGGAGTCTTTGGAAGCAGTGTTTACACCAATGCAGTAACGTACCAGGGGGCAGTTGGGAGCAGTGTTTACACAATGCAGTAACGTACCAGGGGTCTTTGGAAGCAGTGTTTACACAATGCAGTAACATACCAGGGGGCAGTTGGGAGCAGTGTTTACACAATGCAGTAACGTACCAGGGGTCTTTGGAAGCAGTGTTTACACAATGCAGTAACGTACCAGGGGGCAGTTAGGAGCAGTGTTTACACAATGCAGTAACGTACCAGGGGTCTTTGGAAGCAGTGTTTACACAATGCAGTAACGTACCAGGGGTCTTTGGAAGCAGTGTTTACACCAATGCAGTAACGTACCAGGGGTCTTGGGAAGCAGTGTTTACACAATGCAGTAACGTACCAGGGGGCAGTTGGGAGCAGTGTTTACACCAATGCAGTAACGTACCAGGGGTCTTGGGAAGCAGTGTTTACACAATGCAGTAACGTACCAGGGGGCAGTTGGGAGCAGTGTTTACACAATGCAGTAACGTACCAGGGGGCAGTTGGGAGCAGTGTTTACACCAATGCAGTAACTTACCAGGAGTCTTTGAAAGCAGTGTTTACACAATGCAGTAACGTACCAGGAGTCTTTGGAAGCAGTGTTTACACCAATGCAGTAACGTACCAGGAGTCTTTGGAAGCAGTGTTTACACAATGCAGTAACGTACCAGGGGTCTTGGGAAGCAGTGTTTACACAATGCAGTAACGTACCAGGGGGCAGTTGGGAGCAGTGTTTACACAATGCAGTAACGTACCAGGGGGCAGTTGGAAGCAGTGTTTACACAATGCAGTAACGTACCAGGGGGCAGTTGGAAGCAGTGTTTACACAATGCAGTAACGTACCAGGAGTCTTTGGAAGCAGTGTTTACACAATGCAGTAACGTACCAGGGGTCTTGGGAAGCAGTGTTTACACAATGCAGTAACGTACCAGGGGGAAGTTGGGAGCAGTGTTTACACAATGCAGTAACGTACCAGGGGGCAGTTGGAAGCAGTGTTTACACAATGCAGTAACGTACCAGGGGGCAGTTGGAAGCAGTGTTTACACAATGCAGTAACGTACCAGGAGTCTTTGGAAGCAGTGTTTACAAAATGCAGTAACGTACCAGGGGGCAGTTAGGAGCAGTGTTTACACAATGCAGTAACGTACCAGGGGTCTTTGGAAGCAGTGTTTACACAATGCAGTAACATACCAGGGGTCTTTGGGAGCAGTGTTTACACAATGCAGTAACGTACCAGGGGTCTTTGGAAGCAGTGTTTACACAATGCAGTAACGTACCAGGAGTCTTTGGAAGCAGTGTTTACACAATGCAGTAACATACCAGGGGTCTTTGGGAGCAGTGTTTACACAATGCAGTAACGTACCAGGGGTCTTTGGGAGCAGTGTTTACACAATGCAGTAACGTACCAGGGGTCTTTGGAAGCAGTGTTTACACAATGCAGTAACGTACCAGGAGTCTTTGGAAGCAGTGTTTACACAATGCAGTAACGTACCAGGAGTCTTTGGAAGCAGTGTTTACACAATGCAGTAACGTACCAGGGGGCAGTTGGGAGCAGTGTTTACACAATGCAGTAACGTACCAGGGGTCTTTGTAAGCAGTGTTTACACAATGCAGTAACGTACCAGGAGTCTTTGGAAGCAGTGTTTACACAATGCAGTAACGTACCAGGAGTCTTTGGAAGCAGTGTTTACACAATGCAGTAACGTACCAGGAGTCTTTGGAAGCAGTGTTTACACAATGCAGTAACGTACCAGGGGGCAGTTAGGAGCAGTGTTTACACAATGCAGTAACGTACCAGGAGTCTTTGGAAGCAGTGTTTACACAATGCAGTAACGTACCAGGGG
The DNA here is from genome assembly GCF_016432855.1 of Salvelinus namaycush. Taxonomy (NCBI): domain Eukaryota; kingdom Metazoa; phylum Chordata; class Actinopteri; order Salmoniformes; family Salmonidae; genus Salvelinus; species Salvelinus namaycush. The sequence continues at coordinate 186,777 of NW_024058697.1, forward strand.
GCAGTTGGTTTGGGGAAGGTTCTGCAAACCAACCGAACTCATAACATCAAGTATAATCAAGTAATCTCAAGGCTTGCAAGAGCATTGTGATCTGCCGTAGCTTCAGCTCCGAGCTTCACAAGTCCTTTCTCAGTTATGTTGAGGAACACTGGACAATGTTATGATGAGGAACACTGGACAATGTTATGATGAGGAACACTGGACAATGTTATGATGAGGAACACTGGACAATGTTATGATGAGGAACACTGGACAATGTTATGATGAGGAACACTGGACAATGTTATGTTGAGGAACACTGGACAATGTTATGATGAGGAACACTGGACAATGTTATGATGAGGAAACATGGACAATGTTATGATGAGGAACACTGGACAATGTTATGAGAGGAACACTGGACAATGTTATGATGAGGAACACTGGACAATGTTATGATGAGAACACTGGACAATGTTATGATGAGGAACACTGGACAATGTTATGATGAGGAACACTGGACAATGTTATGATGAGGAACACTGGACAATGTTATGATGAGGAACACTGGACAATGTTATGATGAGGAACACTGGACAATGTTATGATGAGGAACACTGGACAATGTTATGATGAGGAACACTGGACAATGTTATGATGAGGAACACTGGACAATGTTATGTTGAGGAACACTGGACAATGTTATTGTCATGAAGTGTGTGTAGGTGGCAGGGAAGTCAGACGCAGGAGAATCAAACTTGGTATAATGGAGTAGGTTAATAACTTAAAACAAAAACTCCAAAACCAAAGTCCATAATAAAAACAAATGTGGGTACAAGAACCCGTCGCACACCAATCCATAAAACCTGAGCATAGCAATAAACAATCTCTGACAAGGACATGAGGGGAAACAGAGGGTTAAATACACAGCATATAATGAATGGGATTGGAACCAGGTGTGTAGGAAGACAAGACGAAACCAATGGAAAATTAAACATAAATCAATGATGGCTAGAAGACTGGTAACGTCGACCGCCGAGCACCGCCCGAACAAGGAGAGGCATCGACTTCGGCAGAAGTCGTGACAATTATGAAAAGAATGATGAGGAATACTCGACATAATTATGATGAGAATGATGAGGAACACTGGACGTTATTATGATTCAGACCCCTGACAGTCTCGACCCAATTGGCCCCAGTGAATCTGCGCAGAGATACATTCTGTATTTCATATGGACCCCGGTCAAAATACAACAAACTCTCACAGTCTCACGCCAGAATTGGATGTTCGTTCATGTTTATGAAACGGCAAATTTTCGAATTTGTTCTAAACGTGAAATTTCAAAGTATTTAAGGTTGAGTTTAGGCATTGACTCTGAATTTTTAAGTTTAGTCTTCAGTCTATGCATTGACTTTGAATATTTAAGTTTTGAAGATAGGCGTAAAACAAAAATATCTTTATATTGCTGGATTTGAACATACAGCACGGCACCAGAGGTAAATGCTTAACCCCATCCTCCATTCCCATCAACAAAGCCATATCAAAGCCAGAATGCATCAGTCCACTAATACAGGACGAGGAAAGGCCAGCGAACTACATTTGTAATCAATAAAGAAAATATATTTTTTATTAATATTTAGCTTTTAATTAGCTTTTTTCAAGGGGGTGCTACGGCATCAACAGTATCCCTACTTCACACGTCTATGCCGGTTTCCACGTCATCTCCCGATGTCCTCAGACATGAACGGACGTCGAATACTGACTTGTATCACGGGTGTCCTGGCTGTCAAAAGTAGTGCACTATATAGGGAATGGTGTGCCATTTGGGACTCAGAAACATTCTGCATGATAAAACCAGAGGAGGACTCGGAAGCAAATGAAAATGTCACACTCCGCTGCCTCCTTGACCAGATTCTCTCGTATCCCTGCACCCTGCCCAAAAAAACAATTATGTCTGCAACATAGGCAACAGTTGTCCTCATCTCTCTCTCTCTCTCTCCTTTCTCTTGTTCACTCATAGCATCGCTATCTCTCTAGTTATTCACTGAAATTATTTGATTTTATTCACCCTCTCTTTATCTCTCTCTCTCTCTCTGTCTTTCTCTCTCTCTTTCCATATCTAGTCTGTGTGGTTTTAATGTGTAATACCTGAGGAGCGAGCTAATTGTTTCTGTAAAAAATAAAAAATAAACTCTTAACCTGTGAGCCATCCACAAATGTACCACGATAGATTTCATGTTGGAGACATTTATTTGTGAACAGGTGTTAGTGTGTGGATAATATAATCTATTATTATATTATATTAATATATATATATATATATTATATTGAATTGAGTAGAAAAGAGCACAGTACAGTAGATCAATATACAACAATATAGTATTGCATAGTATAGCATAGTACAGTATAGCACAGTATAGCGCAGCATTGTGCAGTACAGTATAATGTAGTATAGTATAGTATCGTACGGTATAGTACAGTATAGTACAGTACAGTATAGTATAGTACAGTATAGTACAGTATTGTACAGTACAGTACAGTACAGTTTAGTATAGTACAGTATTGTACAGTACAGTACAGTACAGTACAGTACAGTGTAGTATAGTATAGTATTGTACAGTATAGTGCAGTACAGTACAGTACAGTACAGTACAGAAGAGTGCAGTAGAGCACAGTAGAGTATAGTACAGTATTTTACTGTATGTTATAGTATAGTACAGTGAGTAGAGACGGGTACAGGACTGTAGAGAAGGGTACAGTACAGTACAGTACATTATAGTATAGTATAGTACAGCACAGTAGAGTACAGTACAGTGGAGTACAGTAGAGTACAGTAGAGTACAGTAGGGTAGAGTACATTATAGTAAAGTAGAGTAGAGTGCAGTACAGTAGATTACAGTATAGTACAGTATAGTACAGTAGAGTACAGTAGAGTACAGTGGAGAGGTACAGTGAGTACAGTAGAGTACAGTACAGTACAGTACAGTGGAGTACAGTAGAGTACAGTAGAGTACAGTAGGGTAGAGTACATTATAGTAAAGTAGAGTAGAGTGCAGTACAGTAGATTACAGTATAGTACAGTATAGTACAGTAGAGTACAGTAGAGTACAGTGGAGTACAGTGGAGTACAGTAGAGTACAGTACAGTACAGTACAGTGGAGTACAGTAGAGTACAGTAGAGTACAGTAGGGTAGAGTACATTATAGTAAAGTAGAGTAGAGTGCAGTACAGTAGATTACAGTATAGTACAGTATAGTACAGTAGAGTACAGTAGAGTACAGCAGAGTGCAGTATAGTACAGTACAGTAGAGTAGATTACAGTATAGGATAGTATAGTACAGTGAGTAGAGACGGGTACAGGACTGTAGAGAAGAGTACAGTACAGTACAGTAGAGTACAGTAGAGTAGAGTGCAGTACAGTACAGTATAGTACATTAGAGTACAGAAGAGTGCAGTAGAGGAGGGTACAGTACAGTAGATTACAGTATAGTATAGTACAGTGAGTAGAGACGGGCACAATACTGTATTGTAGAGTAAAGTACATTAGAGTACAGTACAGTGTAGTAGAGTACAGAAGAGTGCAGTATAGTACATCAGAGTGCAGTATAGTACAGTAGATTACAGTATAGTATAGTACAGTACATTATATTACAGTATAGTATAGTATAGTATAGTACAGTGAGTAGAGACGGGTACAGGACTGTAGAGAAGGGTACAGTACAGTAGAGTAGAGTAGAGTAGAGTACAGTACAGTACAGTACAGTATAGTACAGTACAGTACAGTACAGTGCAGTATAGTACAGTATAGTACAGTACAGTATAGTACAGTATAGTACAGTACAGTACATTATATTACAGTGTAGTATAGTATAGTACAGTGAGTAGAGACGGGTACAGGACTGTAGAGAAGGGTACAGTACAGTACAGTAAAGTAGAGCACAGTACAGTATAGTATAGTACAGTATAGTACAGTATTGCACAGTACAGTACAGTATAGTACAGCCCAGTATAGTATAGTACAGTATAGTACAGTATTGTGCAGTGCAGTGCAGTACAGTACAGTACAGTACAGTACAGTGTAGTATAGTATAGTATTGTACAGTATAGTACAGTATAGTACAGTATGGTACAGACGAGTGCAGTAGAGTAGAGTGGAGTACAGTACAGTACAGTAGATTACAGTATAGTATAGTATAGTACAGTGAGTAGAGAAGGGTACAGTACTGTATTGTAGAGTAAAGTACATTAGAGTACAGTACAGTACAGTAGAGTACAGAAGAGTGCAGTAGAGCACAGTAGAGTATAGTACAGTATTTTACAGTATGTTATAGTATAGTACAGTGAGAAGAGACGGGTACAGGACTGTAGAGAAGGGTACAGTACATTATAGTATAATATAGTACAGTACAGTAGAGTACAGTACAGTACAGTACAGTGGAGTACAGAATAGTGCAGTAGAGTACAGTAGGGTAGAGTACATTATAGTAAAGTAGAGTAGAGTGCAGTACAGTAGATTACAGTATAGTACAGTAGGGTAGAGTACATTATAGTAAAGTAGAGTAGAGTGCAGTACAGTAGATTACAGTATAGTACAGTATAGTACAGTACAGTACAGTAGGGTACAGTAGAGTACAGCAGAGTGCAGTATAGTACAGTACAGTAGAGTAGATTACAGTATAGGATAGTATAGTACAGTGAGTAGAGACGGGTACAGGACTGTAGAGAAGAGTACAGTACAGTACAGTACAGTACAGTACATTAGAGTACAGAAGAGTGCAGTAGAGTACAGTACAGTACAGTAGATTACAGTATAGTATAGTACAGTGAGTAGAGACGGGCACAATACTGTATTGTAGAGTAAAGTACATTAGAGTACAGTACAGTGCAGTAGAGTACAGAAGAGTGCAGTATAGTACATCAGAGTGCAGTAGGGTAGAGTACAGTACAGTAGAGTGCAGTATAGTACAGTAGATTACAGTATAGTATAGTACAGTACATGATATTACAGTATAGTATAGTATAGTATAGTACAGTGAGTAGAGACGGGTACAGGACTGTAGAGAAGGGTACAGTACAGTAGAGTAGAGTAGAGTAGAGTACAGTACAGTACAGTACAGTATAGTACAGTACAGTACAGTACAGTGCAGTATAGTACAGTATAGTACAGTACAGTACAGTATAGTACAGTATAGTACAGTACAGTACATTATATTACAGTGTAGTATAGTATAGTACAGTGAGTAGAGACGGGTACAGGACTGTAGAGAAGAGTACAGTACATTATAGTATAATATAGTACAGTACAGTAGAGTACAGTACAGTACAGTACAGTGGAGTACAGAATAGTACAGTAAAGTACAGTACAGTACAGTACAGTACAGTAGATTACAGTATAGTACAGTAAAGTACAGTACAGTACAGTACAGTACAGTAGATTACAGTATAGTACAGTAAAGTACAGTACAGTACAGTAGATTACAGTATAGTACAGTAGGGTAGAGTACAGTATAGTAAAGTAGAGTAGAGTACAGTACAGTAGATTACAGTATAGTACAGTATAGTACAGTACAGTACAGTAGAGTACAGTAGAGTACAGCAGAGTGCAGTATAGTACAGTAAAGTAGAGTACAGTACAGTAGACTACAGCAGAGTGCAGTAGAGTACAGTAGAGTAGAGTGGTGTAGAGAAGAATACCGTGAGTAGAGTACAGTGAGTAGAGTAGAGTACAGTATATTACAGTGAGTAGAGTACAGTAGAGTACAGTACAGTGAGTAGAGTACAGTAGAGTACAGTACAGTACAGTGGTGTAGAGAATAATACAGTGAGTAGAGTACTGAACTATATTCTACATACTGTACTACACTGTACTGAACTATATTCTACATACGGTACTACACTGTACTGAACTATATTCTACATACGGTACTACACTGTACTGAACTATATTCTACATACTGTACTACACTGTACTGAACTATATTCTACATACTGTACTACACTGTACTGAACTATATTCTACATACTGTACTACACTGTACTGAACTATATTCTATATACTGTACTACACTGTACTGAACTAATTTCTACATACTATACTGTACTACACTGTACTGAACTATATTCTACATACTGTACTACACTGTACTGGACTATATTCTACATACTGTACTACACTGTACTGAACTATATTCTACGTACTGTACTACACTGTACTGAACTATATTCTACATACTGTACTACACTGTACTGGACTATATTCTACATACTGTACTACACTGTACTGAACTATATTCTACACACTGTACTACACTGTACTGAACTATATTCTACATACTGTACTACACTGTACTGAACTATATTCTACATACTGTACTACACTGTACTGAACTATATTCTATATACTGTACTACACTGTACTGAACTAATTTCTACATACTATACTGTACTACACTGTACTGAACTATATTCTACATACTGTACTACACTGTACTGAACTATATTCTACGTACTGTACTACACTGTACTGAACTATATTCTACATACTGTACTACACTGTACTGGACTATATTCTACATACTGTACTACACTGTACTGAACTATATTCTACATACTGTACTACACTGTACTGAACTATATTCTACATACTGTACTACACTGTACTGAACTATATTCTACATACTGTACTACACTGTACTGAACTATATTCTATATACTGTACTACACTGTACTGAACTATATTCTACATACTGTGCTACACTGTACTGAACTATATTCTACATACTGTGCTACACTGTACTGAACTATATTCTACGTACTGTACTACACTGTACTGAACTATACGTTACCTTACTGAACTGTACACTATTCTCCACTAGCATACTCTACTGTGCTCTGCTGCTCTGTGCTGTGATGTCCAATATCATGAAACATGCAGAGAATGACATTCATACCCAGAATGAATCATTCATGTGTAGTTCAGATCAGGGACACGTGATGTAATCCCATTACCGTAGTTCCCGTTACCGGATGTATATCCACTAGTTCGATAACCAAAATAGATGTTTTCAAACTCAAGATGCCATGTCATAGCTGACATCCTGTTCTTTCTGCAGACATCTTTTTAAATCTTTATTAGGAGCAGATATATCTGAGTTTTTGGAAAACGCGGTCGAATACATTTCTTAGGTAGATATGATCGGAATAAGTTTGCGTCTGCACAGTTCTTCTAGGAAATACTTTTTTTGTACTTTTTTTTTTCTTCGTTTTTTAAATTATTTTACGTAGCCCTGGAGTCATAGAGCTGTATGGGTTATGAAACTTTGAAATTAATGGTCTTCATTTGGCATATATTTTAAAGTAAAAAAAAACGCAGTCAAAACCTAATTCCGTTAATGTGGAATTACCCTCAACTAATAGCACAACATAAAACCGCATTAGATTCGAAAAAAAAGGTTTCATTTGAAGTAATAACACAAAAAAGAGGAGATGCTAAAACAATATGGATTACTTACTAATAACACAACAGAGGACTTACTAATAACAGAGGAGTTATTAACACAACATAGAGGAGTTACTAATAACAACATAGAGGAGTTATTAATAACAACATAGAGGAGTTATTAACACACCATAGAGGAGTTATTAACACAACATAGAGGAGTTATTAATAACAACATAGAGGAGTTATTAACACAGCATAGTGGAGTTATTAACACAACATAGAGGAGTTATTAACACAACATAGAGGAGTTATTAACACAACATAGAGGAGTTATTAATAACACATAGAGGAGTTATTAACACAACATAGAGGAGTTATTAACACAGCATAGAGGAGTTATTAACACAACATAGAGGAGTTATTAACACAACATAGAGGAGTTATTAATAACACATAGAGGAGTTATTAACACAACATAGAGGAGTTACTACTAACAACATAGAGGAGTTATTAACACAACATAGAGGAGTTATTAACACAACATAGAGGAGTTATTAATAACACATAGAGGAGTTATTAACACAACATAGAGGAGTTACTACTAACAACATAGAGGAGTTATTAACACAACATAGAGGAGTTATTAACACAACATAGAGGAGTTATTAATAACACATAGAGGAGTTATTAACACAACATAGAGGAGTTATTAATACAACATAGAGGAGTTATTAACACAACATAGAGGAGTTATTAATACAACATAGAGGAGTTATTAACACAACATAGAGGAGTTATTAACACAGCATAGAGTGTCAAATCTTATCAGCCTCCTGAGGGGGAATAGGCGTTGGCGTGACCTACTCACGACTGTGTTGATGTGTTTGGACCATGATAGGTCCTTAGTGACGTGGACATCATGGAACTTCTCAACCTTCTCCACTACAATTCTGTCGATGTGAATGGGTGAGTGCTCAGCTCTCATTTTCCCGTAGTCCACAATCAGCTGCTTTGTCTTGCTCACGTTGAGGGAGAGGTTGTTGTCCTGTCAGGTCTCTGACCTTCTCCTTATGGGCTGTCTCATCGTCGTCGGTGATCAGGCCCACAAACTGTCATGTCGTTGGCAAACTTAATGATGGTGTTGGAGTTGTGCACTGGCCACGCAGTCGTGGGTGAACAGGGAGTACAGGAAGGGACTGAGCACACACCCCTGAGGGGCGTCTGTGTTGAGGATCAGCGTGGCAGATGTTTTGTTACCTAGCCTTACCACCTGGGGGGCGGCCCATCAGGAAGTCCAGGATCCAGTTGCAGAGGGAAGAATTCAGTCCCAGGGTCCTTAGCCTAGTGATGAGCTTGGAGGGCATTATGATGTTGAACGCTGAGCCGTAGTTAATAAACAGCAATCTCACGTAAGGGATGGAGGGAGGAGGGGGGGAAGGAGAGGAGGGGGAGATAGGGATGGAAGGGGGGGAAGGAGAGGAGGGAGAGATATGTATGGAAGGGGGAGGGGGAAGGAGAGGAGGGAGAGATAAGGAAGGAAGGGGGATGGGGGAAGGAGAGGATGGAAAGATACGGAGGGGAAGGAGAGGATGGAGAGATAGGGATGAAAGGGGGAGGGGGGAAGGAGAGGAGAGATAGGGATGGAAGGGGGAGGGGGAAGGAGAGGATGGAGAGATAGGGATGAAAGGGGGAGGGGGGAAGGAGAGGAGAGATAGGGATGGAAGGGGGAAGGGGGGAAGGAGAAGAGAGATAGGGATGGAAGGGGGAGGGGGAAGGAGAGGATGGAGAGATAGGGATGGAAGGGTTCTGGTGTGAAGGTGGATTAGGGGAGGTGTGTCTGGAGAAAGGGCGAGATGGAGGAGAGGGGAGGCGGAAAGGTGGAAGACATGGATTTCAGTAGGTTTAGTGTGGGAAAGAGGGGGAGGAGGGGAGGAATGGCTGGATACAGTACCAGCCTCTCTTTTAATTTGGAAACATTGAAGGTGGAATAAGGTGTCTGTGTGTGTCTGTGTGTGTCTGTGTGCATCTGTGTGTGTTTGTGTGTGTCTGTGTGTGTCTGTGTGTGTCTGTGTGCATCTGTGTGTGTTTGTGTGTGCGTGCATGCATGTATGTGTAATTGTAAATTAATTGGTACAAGGCAGGGTTTCATTAAAATCTCACACAAAGGTGTGCTCACTTTTAAGTTGCTCGCGGTCAAGGACTTTTCTCCTTGAACATCCAAAAATGAACTTTAAAAAAATATGTCCTTAACAAGCAGAAAGCCTGCTAAAGCCAGGAGCTTAGAAATGTGCTTTTTAATCAGGAGGGAATATGGTTATGTGGTCAATAGGAGAAACCATTACAGGACAACTGTAGAAAACAATGCTACAAAAAGGAAGCTCTAAATCTGCCACGTAAGTCTCCTACAAAAAATATGAAATTGTACAATTTGGCCATAACCCCAACATAACATCCATTTGTATTTAGTTAAAGTAGGTATCAAATCCAATCAAATCCAATCAAATGTATTTAAATAGCCTTAAATCAGCTGATATCTCAAAGTGCTGTACAGAAACCCAGCCTAAAACCCCAAACAGCAAGCAATGCAGGTGAAGAAGCACGGTGGCCAGGAAAAACTCCCTAGAAAGGCCAAAACCTAGGAAGAAACCTAGAGAGGAACCAGGCTATGAGGGGTGGCCAGTCCTCTTCTGGCTGTGCCGGGTGGAGATTATAACAGAACATGGCCAAGATGTTCAAATGTTCATAAATGACCAGCATGGTCAAATAATAATATTCACAGTAGTTGTCGAGGGTGCATCAGGTCAGCACCTCAGGAGTAAATGTCAGTTGGCTTTTCATAGCCGATCATTAAGAGTATCTCTACCGCTCCTGCGGTCTCTAGAGAGTTGAAAACAGCAGGTCTGGGGCAGGTAGCACGTCCGGTGAACAGGTCAGGGTTCCATAGCCGCAGGCAGAACAGTTGAAACTGGAGCAGCAGCACGGCCAGGTGGACTGGGGACAGCAAGGAGTCATCATGCCAGGTAGTCCTGAGGCATGGTCCTAGGGCTCAGGTCCTCCGAGAGAGAAAAAGAAAGAGAGAAAGGGAGAATTAGAGAGAGAATACTGAAATTCACACAGAACACCGGATAAGACAGGAGAAGTACTCCAGATATAACAAACTGACGCTAGCCCCCCGACACATAAAACTGCAGCATAAATACTGGAGGCTGAGACAGGAGGGGTCAGGAGACACTGTGGCCCCATCCGATGATAGCCCCGGACAGGGCCAAACAGTAAAGATATAACCCCACCCACTTTGCCAAAGCACAGCCCCCACACCACTAGAGGGATATCTTCAACCACCAACTTACCATCCTGAGACAAGGCCGAGTATAGCCCACAAAGATCTCCGCCATGGCACAACCCAAGGGGGGGCGCCAACCCAGACAGGAAGATCACCTCAGTGACTCAACCCACTCAAGTGACGCACCCCTTCTAGGGACGGCATGAAAGAGCACCAGTAAGCCAGTGACTCAGCCCCTGTGATAGGGTTATAGGCAGAGAATCCCAGTGGAGAGAGGGGAACCGGCCAGGCAGAGACAGCAAGGGTAGTTCGTTGTTCCAGAGCCTTTCCATTCACCTTCACACTCCTGGGCCAGACTATACTCAATCATAGGACCCACTGAAGAGATGAGTCCTCAGTAAAGACTTAAAGGTTGAGACCGAGTCTAATCTCTCACATGGGTAGGCAGACCATTCCTTAAAAATGGAGATCTATAGGAGAAAGCCCTGCCTCCAGCTGTTTGCTTAGAAATTCTAGGGACAATTAGGCCTGCGTCTTGTGACCGTAGCGTACGTGTAGGTATGTACGGCAGGACCAAATCGTAAAGATAGGTAGGAGCAAGCCCATGTAATGCTTTGTAGGCTAGCAGTAAAACCTTGAAATCAGCCCTTGCCTTAACAGGAAGCCAGTGTAGGGAGGCTAGCACTGGAGTAATATGATCACATTTTTGGGTTCTAGTCAGGATTCTAGCAGCCGTATTTAGCACTAACTGAAGTTTATTTAGTGCTTTATCCGGGTAGCCGGAATGTAGAGCATTGCAGTAGTCTAACCTAGAAGTAACAAAAGCATGGATTAATTTTTCTGCATCATTTTTGGACAGAATTTTTTGATTTTTGCAATGTTACGTAGATGGAAAAAAGCTGTCATTGAAACAGTCTTGATATGTTCGTCAAAAGAGAGATCAGGGTCCAGAGTAACGCCGAGGTCCTTCACAGTTTTATTTGAGACGACTGTACAACCATCAAGATTAATTGTCAGATTCAACAGAAGATCTCTTTGTTTCTTGGGACCTAGAACAAACATCTCTGTTTTGTCCGAGTTTAAAAGTAGAAAGTTTTCAGCCATCCACTTCCTTATGTCTGAAACACAGGCTTCTAGCGAGGGCAATTTTGGGGCTTCACCATGTTTCATTGAAATGTACAGCTGTGTGTCATCCGCATAGCAGTGAAAGTTAACATTATGTTTTCGAATGACATCACCAAGAGGTAAAATATATAGTGAAAACAATAGTGGTCCTAAAACGGAACCTTGAGGAACACCGAAATGTACAGTTGATTTGTCAGAGGACAAACCATTCACGGAGACAGACTGATATCTTTCCGACAGATAAGATCTAAACCAGGCCAGAACTTGTCCGTGTAGACCATTTTGGGTTTCCAATCTCTCCAAAAGAATGTGGTGATCGATGGTATCAAAAGCAGCACTAAGGTCTAGGAGCACGAGGACAGATGCAGAGCCTCGGTCTGAAGCCATTAAAATGTCATTTACCACCTTCACAAGTGCAGTCTCAGTGCTATGATGGGGTCTAAAATCAGACTGAAGCATTTCGTATACATTGTTTGTCTTCAGGAAGGCAGTGAGTTGCCTTCCTGAAGAAAAAAGCCAACAGCTTTTTCAATTTATTTTGAGAGGAATGGAAGTTTCGATATTGGCCGATAGTTTTTTATATTTTCTGGGTCAAGGTTTGGCTTTGGTATCATGTTTCTATAATTCAAGTATGTATCATGTTTCTATAATTCAAGTAGGTATCATGTTTCTATAATTCAAGTAGGTATCATGTTTCTATAATTCAAGTAGGTATCATGTTTCTATAATTCAAGTAGGTATCATGTTTCTATAATTCAAGTAGGTATCAAGTTTCTATAATTCAAGTATGTAGCATGTTTCTATAATTCAAGTAGGTATCATGTTTGTTTAATTAAAGTAGGTACCATGTTTGTTTACTTAAGGAATGTATCACGTAGGTATCAAGTTATAGAACACAACAGGTTTCTTTTCCTTTTCATCCAGTTCAACGTATCCAGTCGTCTGCTAGTTGTTTTAACCGTCTAGACAACCTGTAAAGCATCATTATTTAACCCTTTAATAACCTTTAGAAGTTCATTCAAAGCATGTATCTCACTTTCAGCACTCAGGGCCCAATCAGATAACTACCTAGTGGTCGGTCGGTCGGGTCGGGTCGGGTAGGTCGGTCGGTCGGTCGACCGTCCGTCCGTCCGTCCGTCCGTCCGTCCGTATGTCTGTCTGTCAGTCAGGACTCAGGGCCCAATCAGATACCTATCCTACTCTCTGATTAGTGATTACACCATCAACCTGTGAAATACAACCTGGACCAACCACCCTGAACCAACCACCCTGAACCAACCACCCTGAACCAACCACCCTGAACCAACCACCCTGAACCAACCACCCTGGACCAACCACCCTGGACCAACCACCCTGGACCAACCACCCTGAACCTGAAGGACACTTCTTTTCATTTGGTTCTGCTTGACAGTGTGTGTGTGTGTGTGTGTGTGTGTGTGTGTGTGTGTGTGTGTGTCTGTGTGTGTGTGTGTGTGTGTGTGTGTGTGTGTGTGTGTGTGTGTGTGTGTGTGTGTGTGTGTGTGTGTGTGTGTGTGTGTGTGTGTGTGTGTGTGTGTGTGTTTAAGTAACAACACTTGCCCCTGCTGGCTACAGTGTGTTTTCTTCCCAGCGGAACAACGTTCCTTCATATGTCCTACAGTAATGTGACACTGTATGGCAGGCAGCGGGAGAAGACATGGAGGAGAGAGGGAGGAAGAGAGGAGAGGATAGATGATACAGGAGGGAGGGAGGGAGGGAGGGAGGGAGGGAGGGAGGGAGGGAGGGAGGGAGGGAGGGAGGGAGGGAGGGAGGGAGGGAGGAAGAGCGGAGAGGAGAGGAGGATGGAGGATACAGGAGGGAGGGAGGAAGAGAGGAGAGGATGGAGGATACAGGAGGGAGGGAGGAAGAGAGGAGAGGAGAGGAGGATACAGGAGGGTGGGAGGAAGAGAGGAAGAGAGGGGAGGATGGAGGATACAGAAGGGTGGGAGGAAGAGAGGAAGAGAGGAGAAGATGGGGGTTTAAAGGAGGGAGTGATGGAGGAAGAGTGGAGAGAATGCAGGATAAAGGAGGGAGGGAGAGAGGAGAGGATGGAGGATGCAGGAGGGAGGAAGAGAGGAGCGGATGGAGGATGCAGGAGGGAGGAAGAGAGGAGAGAATGCAGGATAAAGGAGGGAGGGAGAGAGGAGAGGATGGAGGATACAGGAGGGAGGAAGAGAGGAGCGGATGGAGGATACAGGAGGGAGGAAGAGAGGAGAGGATGGAGGATACAGGAGGGAGGAAGAGAGGAGAGGTTGGAGGATACAGGAGGGAGGAAGAGAGGAGCGGATGGAGGATACAGGAGGGAGGAAGAGAGGAGAGGATGGAGGATACAGGAGTGAGGAAGAGAGGAGAGGATGGAGGATACAGGAGGGAGGAAGAGAGGAGCGGATGGAGGATACAGGAGGGAGGAAGAGAGGAGAGGATGGAGGATACAGGAGTGAGGAAGAGAGGAGCGGATGGAGGATACAGGAGGGAGGAAGAGAGGAGCGGATGGAGGATACAGGAGGGAGGAAGAGAGGAGAGGAGGATACAGGAGGGAGGAAGAGAGGAGAGGATGGAGGATACAGGAGGGAGGAAGAGAGGAGTGGATGGAGGATACAGGAGGGAGGAAGAGAGGAGAGGATGGAGGATACAGGAGGGAGGAAGAAAGGAGAGGATGGAGGATACAGGAGGGGGGAGGAAGAGAGGAGAGGATGGAGGATACAGGAGGGAGGAAGAGAGGAGAGGATGGAGGATACAGGAGGGAGGAAGAGAGGAGAGGATGGAGGATACAGGAGGGAGGAAGAGAGGAGCGGATGGAGGATACAGGAGGGAGGAAGAGAGGAGAGGATGGAGGATACAGGAGGGAGGAAGAGAGGAGAGGATGGAGGATACAGGAGGGAGGAAGAGAGGAGCGGATGGAGGATACAGGAGGGAGGAAGAGAGGAGAGGATGGAGGATACAGGAGGGAGGAAGAGAGGAGAGGATGGAGGATACAGGAGGGAGGAGGAAGAGAGGAGAGGATGGAGGATACAGGAGGGAGGAAGAGAGGAGAGGATGGAGGATACAGGAGGGAGGAAGAGAGGAGAGGATGGAGGATACATGAGGGAGGAAGAGAGGAGAGGATGGAGGATACATGAGGGAGGAAGAGAGGAGAGGATGGAGGGTACATGAGGGAGGAGGAAGAGAGGAAGAGAAGAAGAGAGGATGGACGAAAAAGGAGGGTTACAAAGCTAGTTATGGGTGTCTGATGGAGCAAAACGTAAGCAGAGTGGGTTGTGTGTGTGTTTGTGTGTGAATGTGCATTAGTGAGTGTGTGCCTCTGTGTATATGTGTGTGTTTATGTGTGTGTGTGTGTGTGTGTGTGTGTGCCTCTGTGTATCTGTGTGTGTGTGTGTGTGTGTGTGTGTGTGTGTGTGTGTGTGTGTGTGTGTGTGTGTGTGTGTGTGTGTGTGTGTGTGTGTGTGTGTGTGTGTGTGTGTGTGTGTGTGTGTGTGTGTTTGTACTCATCGGTGTGTTTGTGTTTACAGCAGCTAACAGCGATGGCAGTGTGCCTCTTACGAGACAGAGAGTTCTACAAGGTTAGGCTCACCTTAATAAAACTTTTAGGAGGCATCAATGTTTCAAAATGAGTTTTACAGCGAGCGTTAGACGTAAATGAATGCAAGCATTGTCAGCCAAACAAGTGACGAGACACTCAAACCGCTGCCCAAAGGTGCCAGCCCCAGTCCCAAACCCATCCCCAGCCCAGTTCTGAGATACGCATAGATAGAAGGCAATATGTTTTAACGCTGGGTCACAGGAAGTATAACCAGCTATAGGAATCCTTTTTCCTTCTACATTTTGTTATATCTTCCAAATGATTGATAGATATCGTAAAAATTAAAGGCTCCACTTCGAGGTCAGGATGACTGATTCTCTGTCAGCGATTCTTTAATAGTGAGAGGCTGAGGAAGGAGTGAGGAGGGGGGGGGGGGAGTGGAGAGACTGAGGGGAGAAGTAATTTCTCTTAGGACAGGACAGAGGAGAGGGGGAGGAGAGGGTGAGGAGGGACAGTGGGAAGGGAAGACAGGTGAGGGGGAGGAGAGGGGGATAAGGGTGTTATAAGGTTAGGAGATTGTAATCAATATCGTTTCAGTCCAGAGGATGACTGGAAATCAAACCTAATCCACCAGGAAATACCTCTCTGTCTGTCTCTCTCTCTACTATCTCTATATCTCTCTGTTTATCACTGTCTGTCTGTCTGTCTGTCTGTCTGTCTGTCTGTCTGTCTGTCTGTCTGTCTGTCTGTCTGTCTGTCTGTCTGTCTGTCTGTCTGTCTGTCTGTCTGTCTGTCTGTCTGTCTGTCTGTCTGTCTGTCTGTCTCTCTCTCTCTCTCTCTCTCTCTCTCTCTGTCTCTGTCTCTGTCTCTGTCTCTCTCTCTCTCTCTCTCTCTGTCTCTGTCTCTTTCTCTGTCTCTCTCTTTCTCTGTCTCTCTCTTTCTCTGTCTCTGTCTCTGTCTCTCTCTTTCTCTCTCTTTCTCTCTCTCTTTCTCTCTCAACATGAAACCCAAAAAGCATACAGACATGAAACAGAGTTAATAACGCCTGAGGAAAGAACCAAGGTGAGTGACAGATTTAGTGTATGTAATCAGGAAGGTGACGAAGTCCGGGTGAGTGTCATGAGGCGCAGGTGTCTGTAATTATGAGACAACTGGCGACGTCTAGCGCTGAAGAGGGGAGGAGAAGACGCGGCACTCTCTCTGTCTCCTTCCCCTCTCTCTCTGTATCTCTCTACCTGTCTCTCTACCTCTCTCTCTGTCTCTCTGTCTCTCTGTATCTCTCTCTCTCTCTCTCTCTCTCTCTCTCTCTGTCTCTCTCTCTCTCTCTCCCTCCCCTCCCCTCCCCTCCCCTCCTCTCTCTCTCTGTCTCCCTCCACTGTGCTCTCTCTCTGTCTCCCTCCACTGTGCTCTCTCTCTCTCTCTCTCTCTCCCTCCCTCCCTGTGCTCTCTCTCTGTCTGTCTCCCTCCACTGTGCTCTCTCTCTGTCTCCCTCCACTGTGCTCTCTCTCTCTCTGTCTCCTTCCCTCCCCTCTCTCTCTACCTCTCTCTACCTCTCTCTCTGTGTCCTTCCCCTCTCTCTCTACCTCTCTGTCTCCCTCCCCTCCCTCTCTACCTCTCTCTGTCTCCTTCCCCTCCATCTACCTCTCTGTCTCCTTCCCCTCCCTCTCTACCTATCTCTCTCTGTCTCCCTCCCCTCTCTCTATATATCTCAATATGTCCCCCCTGAGCCTGTGAGAGCTTGTTGATATATAACATAACTGTCTTATTAGGCTCCAGCGATACCATACCTTTTTATAGAAATTTGCTGTCTGCATCAGAAATCAAGAACTATATCAGTTAATATGACTGCATTTATAGCACTTTTGTATAAGTTACGGCAAATTATCCAACCTAGCTAGAAACTAAATGACAAACGTTCATATAAACGCAAATTAGAAATGTAATTTCCTTATTTACACCAAAACATAATTATATTTAGAGTGTTGACATATCATAAGTATGGATTTATCAGTAAACATACAAATAAACAAACAGCACGCATGGGGTTAATTCCATTTCAATTCCAGTCAATTTAGGAGGTACACTGAAATTCCAATTCTCTTCAATGCTGTTCAATGAGAAACGCGTGGAATTAGAATTGGAATTAGGTAGGGTCTCCCGAGTGGCGCAGTGGTCTGAGGCTATCTTTACCACTAGAGATCCTGGTT
Organism: Salvelinus namaycush; assembly: GCF_016432855.1. NCBI lineage: Eukaryota > Metazoa > Chordata > Actinopteri > Salmoniformes > Salmonidae > Salvelinus > Salvelinus namaycush. The sequence continues at coordinate 204,351 of NW_024058697.1, forward strand.
CTTGGCCCAGGGTTGTCCGGGTTAGGGCAGGATTTGGCCGGCACGGATGTCCTTGTCCCATCGAGCTGTAGCGACTCCTGTAGTGAACCCGGGTGCACGCTGACACGGTCGCCAGGTGTACGGTGTTTCCTCCGACACATTGGTGCTGCTGGCTTCCGGGCATTGTGTCAAGAAGCAGTGCTGCTTTGTTGGGTCGTGTTTCGGAGGACGCACGGCTCTCGACCTTCGCCCCTCTCCCGAGTCCGTACGGGAGTTGCAGCGATGAGATAAGAGTGTAACTACCAATTGGAATCAGTGGGGGCAACATACCACTAAAACCAGGTAGGTAACATTGGGTGTAACAATTCACACATCAGTCTGGCATCACAGAGAAGAGAACGGAGAGATGTGACATATTCACACATCAATCTGGCATCACAGAGAAGAGAAAGGAGAGAGACTGAAACAGACCCAAAATAAGTTTCTCTGTACAAAAAAAACTAAAGCTGGAGTTGACATGAAGGAACCATTTCAAATATATATATACGTTTTTTATTAAACCCCCCAAAATGTAACCTACGCATCTCAATGTTTCCATTCAGCAAAACCAACGGAGTGTGAAGAGCTGGTGCTGAATACAGGTACGTTAGAGTCTCTTTTCCAGTGAGGTGGAAACCAGGGTACAGGATGATGGCTGAACGAGGTCTCCAAAATACAAGGGAGGGAACAGGTAGGGTGTCTGTGTGTGTGTGTGTGTGTGTGTGTGTGTGTGTGTGTGTGTGTGTGTGTGTGTGTGTGTGTGTGTGTGTGTGTGTGTGTGTGTGTGTGCGTGTGTGTGTGTGTGTGTGTGTGTGTGTGTGTATGTACAGTGGGACAAAAAAGTATTTAGTCAGCCACCAATTGTGCAAATACTTATTTTCCATCATAATTTGCAAATAAATTCATTAAAAATCCTACAATGTGATTTTCTGGATTTCTTTTTCTCGTTTTGTCTGTCATAGTTGAAGTGTACCTATGATGAAAATTACAGGCCTCTCTCATCTTTTTAAGTGGGAGAACTTGCACAATTGGTGGCTGACTAAATACTTTTTTGCCCCACTGTATGTGTGTGTGTGTCGTACCCTTTCCTCCAGTCTAAAACAAAACCAATGAATCCCACATGCCACCCCATTCCCTATCTAAAGTAGTGTACTACTACCCTATAGACCCTGGTCTAAAGTAGTGCACTACTACCCTATAGACCCTGGTCTAAAGTAGTGCACTGCTACCCTATAGACCCTGGTCTAAAGTAGTGCACTACTACCCTATAGACCCTGGTCTAAAGTTGTGCCCTACTACCCTATAGACCCTGGTCTAAAGTAGTGCACTACTACCCTATAGACCCTGGTCTAAAGTAGTGCCCTACTACCCTATAGACCCTGGTCTAAAGTAGTGCCCTACTACCCTATAGACCCTGGTCTAAAGCAGTGCACTATATATGGAATAGGGTGCCATTTTGGATGTAGACATATAGTATATCACATTAAGCCGTAATCAGATGGTCTGATGCAGCACCTCGAGTCCAGCATTCAGGGGCAATTAGACTAGCGATCTACCACCGCACAGAGTGACTACTCACACTTCCCTGAAATACACACAGGAGGGAACACACACACGCAAGCAGGCAGGCACACACAGGGCCACTTACGGAGATTAAAGCGAAAACATGAAATCCTATGTAAAATGCTCTCTCTATTTCTCTCGCTCTCTTTCTTGCTCAATCTCTCTCGTTCTCTCTCTCTCTCTCTCTCTCTCTCTCTCTCGTTCTCTCTCTCTCTATCTCTCTCGTTCTCTCTCTTTCTCTCTCTCTCTCTCTCTGTCTCTCTCTATCTCGTTCTCTCTCTCTCTCTCTTTCTCTCTCTCGTTCTCTCTCTCTATCTCTCTCGTTCTCTCTCTCTTTCTCTCTCTCTCTCTCTGTCTCTCTCTATCTCGTTCTCTCTCTCTCTCTCTTTCTCTCTCTCGTTCTCTCTCTCTCTCTGTCTCTCTCTCTCTCTTTCTGTCTCTCTCTCTCTCCCTTTCTCTCTCCCTTTCTCTCTCTCTCTCTCTCTCTCTCTCTTTCTCTCTCTGTCTCTCTCTGTCTCTCTCTATCTCCCTCTCTCTCTCTCTCTGTCAATTCAAAGTGATTTATTGGCATGGAAAACATATGTTTATTTTGCCAAAGCAAGTGACATAGATAATAAACAAAAGTGAAATAAACAACAGAAAATGTACAGTAAACATTTCACTCACAGAAGTACATTATAATGATGTGCAAATACAAAAGGGGAGAAAAATATACAGAAATATGGGTTGTATTTACAATGGTGTTTGTTCTTCACTGGTTGACCTTTTCATGTAACAACAGGTCACAAATCTTGCTGCTGTGATGGCACACTGGTATTTCACCCAGTAGATATGGGAGTTTATCAAAATTGGGTTTGTTTTCTAATTCTTAGTGGATCTGTGTAATCTGAGGAAAATATGTATCTCTAATATGGTCATACATTTGGCAGGAGGTTAGGAAGTACAGCTCAGTTTCCACCTCATTTTGTGGGCAGTGTGGCAGCCTTATGGCGGCCTTTCTCAATAGCAAGGCTATGCTCACTGAGTCTGTACATAGTCAAAGCTTTCCTTAAGTTTGGGTCAGTCACAGTGGTCAGGTATTCTGCCACTATGTACTCTCTGTTTAGAGCCAAATAGCATTCTAGTTTGCTCAGTATTTTTTATTAATTCTTTCCAATGTGTTAAGTAATTATCTTTTAGTTTTCTCATGATTTGGTTGGGTCTAATTGTGTTTCTGTCCTGGGGCTCTGTGGGGTCTGTTTGTATTTGTGAACAGAGCCCCAGGACCAGCTTGCTTAGGGGACTCTTCTCCAGGTACATCTCTCTATAGGCGATGGCTTTTTTCTGGATTTTGATCATTTACGGGTGTCGGCCTAATTCTGCTCTGCATTCATTATTTGGTGTTCTACGTTGTACACAAATTATATTTTTGCAGAATTCTGCATGCAGAGTCTCAATTTGGTTTGTCCCATTTTGTGAATTCTTGGTTGGTGTTACGTTCCCCAGTTTCTGTGTTCTGTTTTGTATTTGAGTGTGTGTTTCAGGAGATGGCTTCCTGAAGTACTCCCCAACCAGCTGATTGGTCAACACCAGGCTAATTGGTGATTGGAGCTGACCCCGCCCCCTCGTCAAGAAGCAGCTGACTCTAATCACCATTGCCACCTGAAGATAAAAGCCAGTGTTCTGCCCAGGAGAAGAGGAGAGAGTAGAGATTTGGAGATCAGAGATTGGAGGGAGTAGAGAGGAGATGAGATAAGGAGTAGAGATTTGGAGATTGAGAGAGAGAAAAATTAGATTGTGATATAGTGTTGGTTGTGTATCAGAAAGTGTGGTATGTACTGTTGTTGTTGGTAGCAGTTTTGCTATGTCCTGTGTTTGTGAGTGTTTGTGAAATCGTTAATAATTACTCTGTTTCATTTGTTCCCAGGGGGGAAGGAGGAAGGCACTTTGGGAGTGCTTAGGCAAGAGGCCCGCGGGCATACATATACCCGTAGTATATTTACTGTCTAGGCACACTAGGTAAGACCTGGGCGGACCACCCCCTGTATTTTGGTTAGGGCACCAGGTGGTGCTAAGTTAGGTAAGTTAAGTGGGTAGGCAGGTTAGATAGGAGAGGGGGAACTTTGATATTTACTTTCTTTGCTTTGGTTCCGTCCAGCCCCTTTTCCCCATATTACCGTGTATGAAAATAAATCCTAGTAACGGTAAATTCTGCTTTTGTGTCATCCTTGCTCGCACCTACAGTCCATACCTCTTGCACTTCAGAGAGTTGAGTTGTAGCAGGGAGTTGCGTTCCCTCTTCTCAGAGGCGTGCGTAACAGTTGGTGAGCGGACCCCAGAACTCACAACCGTGAAGGGCAATGGGTTCTATAACTGATTCAAGTATTTTTAGCCAGATCCTAATTGGTATGTCGAATTGTATGTTCCTTTTGATGGCATAGAAGGCCCTTGCCTTGTCTCTCAGATCGTTCACAGCTTTGTGGAAGTTACCTGTGGCGCCACGGTATGTATAGTTTTTTGTGTGCTCTAGGGCAACGGTGTCTAGATGTAATGTGTATTTGTTGTCCTGGCGACGACCTTTTTTGGAACACCATTATTTTTGTCTTACTGAGATTTACTGTCGGGGTCCAGGCCTGGCAGGGCCCAGGTCTATCAGGGCCCAGGTCTATCAGGGTCCAGGTCTGTCAGGGCCCAGGTCTGGCAGAATCTGTGCAAAAGATCCAGGTGCTGCTGTAGGCCCTCCTTGGTTGGTGACAGAAGCACCAGATCATTAGCAAACAGTAGACAATTAACTTCAGACTCTAGTAGGGTGAGGCTGGGTGCTGCAGACTGTTCTAGTGCCCTCGCCAATTAGTTGATATATAGAGTACCAATAAAATGTTTGGACACACCTACTCATTCAAGGGTTTTTCTTTAGTTTTACTATTCTGTACATTGTAGAATAATAGTGAAGACATCAAAACTATGACATAACTTATATTGAGTCATGTAGTAACTAAATCAAAATATACTTTAGATTCCTCAAAGTAGCCACACTTGATGCCTTGATGACAGCTTTGCACACGTTTGCCATTCTCTCAACCAGCTTCACCTGAAATGCTTTTCCAATAGTTTCACTTAGCTTATTTGAGCTGTTCTTGCCACTATATGGACTTGGTCTTTTACCAAATGGGGCTATCTTCTGTATACACAACTGTCATCACGTGGCCCTCTTTGGGTATAGCGAGTACCCTTCCCCTCCCTCTCTCTCTCCCTCCTACACCCAGGTTCTGTTATCTCAGGTCCTAAATTCCTGGAGGAGACTGTCTTCCCCCCGGCCATGCAGTATATAGAGAGATAGTTTCACAGTAGAACAAAGGAACTTCTTCTACATCACAGCACTTGAGATCTTAACAATGTCCATGTTTGGGAGAATGTGTAAACGGTCGGTGGAGAAGCCAGCTACGACCCGGTCCGTTTGGTTTTAATGATTGTGACCTCAGGAAGACAATACGGCCACATTACCATACCTCTGTTTATACAGGAGCCTCCGTTATGAGGTTTGCATCTAATTATTGTATAAAATGAACGAGTAAAGATGAAACTATTTGTGAAATGATGTAATGTTGAACCATTAATGTGAGCGAATTATATTCCCATCAAAGTTTAACTAAGTCATTGGCCTATCCCATGAGACATTGATCTGCCGTCGTGGGACAGCCCATTTCTACTGTTCCGAATTAAACCCCCACTGTAACGATCGTCGTAATCCTCCTCCTCGGACGAGGAGGAGAGGCGAGAAGGTCAGGAACGTGACACCCACCTTGAGAAATCCTCTTCAGAACTACCTCGGTCAGGTGAGGGAGCTAAGGTTTGAGTAGATCTAATCCAATCTATAATCTACGGTTGTAATGGTTGTTGAAACTCTGAGACGATCGATTGAATAACTCTTTGAAACAAATTACTAGTCTGCAGCTAGGAATTATGTACCATTGAATGCGAAGACCGACAACTGCCGAAACATCTATTCTATAAGAACATTTCTGAATGTTACTCTGAAGTAAATATATATTGTTTAAAAATATATATTGATTGCAATTAATCTCGAATGACTGAGCGTTCATCTGCAAAGGATTAGCATTTCAATCAATATAATTATCAACTGTGTAGTGACTTTTGTCTTTCGCACCCTTCTCAGTCCACACCCACTTCCCTTTGTCCACCAAGCCGTCATATCGGCTTAGCTCACTAGGGAAACTCTCCTATCATTTCCTTGTAACCATATGTACTGTTTGTTTGTTTATGCATTTCTGTGATTATTTAGTTAGTTAGTAAATTAATGATTAAGACAATTGGTGTATGGATGATTCATAGTGAAGGCTGGGTTCGTGCAGATAACCAACAACTTACGACGTTTGGAATGAGACTAACATGAGGTAAAGAATAATTCATTAATAAGAAGACTAATTGATCAGATATTAAAATATCTGAAAAGTTATATTAGGAAAATTATAACTTTCTAATCTGAAGATTTTCCTTGGTGCCCCGTCTTCTTAGTTAATTACATTTACATGATTAGTTTAATCACATAATAACAATTACAGAGAATTGATTGGATAAAATAACAATCTTCAATTTAATGATGCCAAAGACACGACACAACACAACTGAATGTCTCAAACGCATTAAGAAGGAAATTCCACACATTTCATTTTAACAAAAGCACTGCTAATTGAAATGAAATTCCAGGTTTAGAGAATTCCAAAAGTGTGAAAAGCTGTCAAAGGCAAAGGGTGGAAACTTTGAAGAATCTCAAATATAAAATATATTTTGATTTGTTTAATAATTTTTTGGTTACTATATGATTCCACATGTGTTATTTCATAGTTTTGATGTCTTCACTATTATTCTATTACACTATTATTCTAAATAATAAAAATAAAGAAAAACCCTGGAATGAGTAGGTGTGTCCAAACTTCTGACTGATACTGTATGCTGATGATGGTGGGGTTCAAGCTGCAGCCCTGTCTCACCCGACGGCCCTCTCTCTCTCTCTCTCTCGCGCTCTGTCTTTATTTCATATCTTTCTCTCTTTCATCTGTATCTGTCTCTCTCTCTCTCCTTCTCTGTATACAGTTGAAGTCGGAAGTTTACATACACTTAGGTTGGAGTCATTAAAACTCGTTTTTCAACCACTCCACAAATTTCTTGTTAAACTATAGTTTTGGCAAGTCGGTTAAGACATCTACTTTGTGCATGACACAAGTCATTTTTCCAACAATTGCTTACAGACAGATTATTTCACTTACATTTCCCTGTATCACAATTCCAGTGGGTCAGAAGTTTACATACACTAAGTTGACTGTGCCTTAAAACAGCTTAGAAAATTCCATAAAATGATGTCATGGCTTCTGAAGCTTCTGATAGGCTAATTGACAACATTTGAGTCAATTGGAGGTGTACCTGTGGGTGTATTTCAAGGCCTACCTTCAAACGCAGTGCCTCTTTGCTTGACATCATGGGAAATAGAAATCAGCCAAGACCTCCAAAAAAAATTTGTGGACCTCCACAAGTCTGGTTCATCCTTGGGAGCAATTTCCAAACGCCTGAAGTTGCCACGTTCATCTGTACAAACAATAGTACGCAAGTATAAACACCATGGGACCACGCAGCGTCATACCGCTCAGGAAGGAGACACGTTCTGTCTCCTAGAGATGAACGTACTTTGGTGCAAAAAGTGAAAATCAATCCCAGAACAACAGCAAAGGACCTTGTGAAGATGCTGGAGGAAATAGGTACAAAAGTATCTATATCCACAGTAAAATGAGTCCTATATCGACATAACCTGAAAGGCCGTTCGGCAAGGAAGAAGCCACTGCTCCAAAACGCCATAAAAAAGCCAGACTACGGTTTGCAACTGCACATGGGGACAAAGATCATACTTTTTGTAGAAATATAACTGTTTGGCCATAATGACCATTGTTATGTTTGTAGGAAAAAGAGGGATGCTTGCAAGCCGAAGAACACCATCCAAACCGTGAAGCACGGGGTGGCAGCATCATGTTGTGGGGGTGCTTTGCTGCAGGAGGGACTGGTGCACTTCACAAAATAGATGGCATCATGAGGAATGAAATACAAGTGGATATATTGAAGAAACATCTCAAGATATCAGTCAGGACCTATTTCAACATGACAGAGAGTAAGACAGGGGAACCCATTTCAACATGACGGAGAGTAAGACAGGGGAACCTATTTCAACATGACGGAGAGTAAGACAGGGGAACCTATTTCAACATGACGGAGAGTAAGACAGGGCAACCTATCTCAACATGACGGAGAGTAAGACAGGGGATCCTATCTCAACATGACGGAGAGTAAGACAGGGGAACCTATCTCAACATGACGGAGAGTAAGACATGGGAATCTATTTCAACATGACGGAGAGTAAGACAGGGGAACCCCTCTCAACATGATAGAGAGTAAGACAGGGGAACCCATTTCAAAACGAAAACGTGACTCTTCTACAGACACAGACAATTTAATATTTTCACCACCAGGAATGGTAAAGGTCGAAACCGATCTGTTAACTTCTTTGGGCTGCAGGGGCAGTATTGAGTAGCTTGGATAAAAGGTGCCCATTTCAAACGGCCTCGTACTCAATTCTTGCTCGTAGAATATGCATATTATTATTACTATTGGATAGAAAACACTCTCAAGTTTCTAAAACCGTTTGAATTATATCTGTGAGTAAAACAGAACTCATTTTGCAGCAAACTTCCTGTCAGAAAGTGAAAAATCTGAAATCGAGGCTCTGTTCCAGGGCCTGCCTATAAATGTGCTTGATATCTATTAGTATACATGCACTTCATACGCCTTCCACTAGATGTCAATAGGCTGTGAGAGGTGAAATGGGGTTTCTAGGTATTTCTATGGTCAAAAGAGAGAGCTTGGAATGACATGACCCCAGAATTCCTTTGTTCAGGAAGCGCATAAAAGTCACCAGTATTGGCTTCTGAAAAGCATTCGTTATAGACGTCTTATATCTCCGGCTTTGATTTTATTTGATACATGTGACAATATCATCGTAAAGTATGTTTTTTCAATATAGTTTTATTAGATTATTGACATTTTTTCGTGAGTTTAGGCGTGTTGCGTTCTTTGCGTTTGGTGACGAAGGAGAGCTTAGCGCCACTTGGCTAGTTTTGCTTGCTCATTTGAGAGGGAAAAATGCCATTCTAAAACCAAACAACGATTGTTCTGGATAAAGGACCCCTTGTACAACATTCTGATGGAAGATCATCAAAAGTAGGACCCATTTATGATGTTATTTCATATATCTGTCGAACATGTTTACTATTAGTTTGCGCTGTTTGAGGACAGAGGTTGAGGACAGAGGGCACTGTTTTCACTTTGGGGGAAAATCGTGCCCAATTTAAACGGCCTCGTACTCATTTCTTGCTCGTACAATATGCATATTATTATTACTATTGGATAGAAAACACTCTCTAGTTTCTAAAACCGTTTGAATTATATCTGTGAGTAAAACAGAACTCCTTTTGCAGCAAACTTCCTGACAGGAAGTGGAAAATCTGAGATCGATGCTCTGTTCTAGGGCCTGCCTATTAATGTCCTTGATATTTATTAGTATAGATGCACTTCATACGTCTTCCACTAGATGTCGACAGGCAGTGAGAGAAGAAATGGAGTGTGTAACTTGATCTGGGGTCGAATAAAAGCTCTCGACATGACGTGTCACCAGTTTCCTGTTTTCTGGAGAGCGCGTGAAGGGACCTGGTTTTGCCTTCTGATAAGCTGTCGTTATGGACGACTAATATCTCCGGCTTTGATTTTATTTGATACATGTGACAATATCATCGTAAAGTATGTTTTTTCAATATAGTTTTATTAGATTATTGAAATTTTTTCGGGACGTTAGGCGTGTTGCGTTGTGTGCCTTTGTTCAGGAAGGAGAGCTTTGCGCTACTTTGCTAGCTTTCCGTGCTAATTGACTGGAGAAGAGGACATTCTAAATCCAAACAACGATTGTTCCCGACAAAGGACCCCTTGTACAACATTCTGATGAACGATCATCAAAAGTAGGACCCATTTTATGATGCTATTTCATATATCTGTCGAACATGTTGTACTAGTCGTTTGCGCCCAGATTTTGGGTACTCTCTCGCTATACCTAAGCTGGATGTCGTAATGAAGTTATTTTTAGAATTCTAACACGCCGATTGCATTAAGAACTAGTGTATCTATCATTTCCTATACAACATGTATTTTCTAGTAACGTTTATAAATAGTTATTTGGTCAGAATAGTTGGAGTGTCATAAAAATATCCGCACATTCTGGGAAAAAGATGCTACGTTAGCACAATGTATAACCACTGATTTCAGCTCTAAATATGCACATTTTCGAACAAAACATAAGTGTATGTATAACCTGATGTTATAGGACTGTCATCTGATGAAGCTTATCAAGGTTAGTCAAAAATTATATATCTTTTGCTGGTTTATTCGCTATCGCTAACGTGCCTATTGCTATTGCTAACGTGCCTTGATGAATGAATGCGGTAGTGTGGTAGGCTATTGTAGTAAGCTAATATAATGCTATATTGTGTTTTCGCTGTAAAACACTTAAAAATTCAGAAATATTGGCTGGATTCACAAGATGTTTGTCTTTAATTTGCTGTACACCATCGATTTTTCAGAAATGTTTTATGATGAGTATTTAGGTATTTGACGTTGGTGTCTGTAATTACTCTGGCTGCTTCGGTCCTATTTGTGACGGTAGCTGTGATGGTAGCTGCAATGTAAAACTGATTTATACCTCAAATATGCACATTTTTCGAACAAAACATAGATTTATTGTAAAACATGTTATAAGACTGTCATCTGATGAAGTTGTTTGTTGGTTAGTTTGGTTGGTTCTTGGTTAGTTAGGTTGGCTTTGTGCATGCTACCTGTGCTGTGAAAAATGTCTGTCCTTTTTTGTATTTGGTGGTGAGCTAACATAAATATATGTGGTGTTTTCGCTGTAAAACATTTTAAAAATCGGACATGTTGGCTGGATTCACAAGATGTTTATCTTTCATATGCTGTATTGGACTTGTTAATGTGTGAAAGTTAAATATTTCTAAAAAATATATTTTGAATTTCGCGCCCTGCACTTAAAGTGGCTGTTGTCATATTGTGCCCGGCTTCGGGCTTGCAGCCCAAAGAAGTTAAGCCAGTACATGTCCAGGCCCGTCTGAAGTTTGCTAGAGAGCATTTGGATGATCCAGAAGAAAATTGGGAGAATGTCATATGGTCAGATGAAACCAAAATATAACTTTTTGGTAAAAACTCAACTCGTCGTGTTTGGAGGACAAAGAATGCTGAGTTGCATCCAAAGAACACCATACCTACTGTGAAGCATTAGCATCAGGACAGGTCTCAGAACAGGCCTCAGGACAGGCCTCAGGACAGGCCTCAGGACAGGCCTCAGGACAGGCCTCAGGACAGGCCTCAGGACAGGCCTCAGGACAGGCCTCAGAACAGGCCTCAGAACAGGTCTCAGAACAGGTCTCAGAACAGGCCTCAGGACAGGCCTCAGAACAGGTCTCAGGACAGGCCTCAGAACAGGCCTCAGAACAGGCCTCAGAACAGGCCTCAGGACAGGTCTCATAACAGGCCTCAGGACAGGTCTCAGAACAGGTCTCAGAACAGGCCTCAGGACAGGCCTCAGAACAGGTCTCAGGACAGGCCTCAGAACAGGCCTCAGAACAGGCCTCAGGACAGGTCTCATAACAGGCCTCAGGACAGGTCTCAGAACAGGTCTCAGAACAGGCCTCAGGACAGGCCTCAGAACAGGTCTCAGAACAGGCCTTAGAACAGGCCTCAGGACAGGTCTCATAACAGGCCTCAGGACAGCCCTCCTAACAGGCCTCAGAACAGGCCTCAGAACAGGCCTCAGAACAGGCCTCAGGACAGGCCTCAGAACAGGCCTCATAACAGGCCTCAGGACAGCCCTCCTAACAGGCCTCAGGACAGGCCTCAGAACAGGCCTCAGGACAGGCCTCAGAACAGGCCTCAGAACAAGTCTTAGAAGTACAACTAGTTTCAATGGCTGGTTGTGGTGGATAATCAAACGACTAGCAAATTAAAGAGAAAATTGCATTTGATGAGAGGGAAACGTGGCGTGGTAATTGCCATGGCTACTGTTTGAGAGAGACTGTTGGCTAATGCAATTGAATTACTGTCAGAATCAAGGCCAATGTCCCAAATGGCACCCTGTTCCCTATATAGTACACTGTGGGCCCTGGTCTAAAGTAGTGCACTACATAGAGAATAGAGTACAATTTGGGATGGAGACAAGGATCTCTACACTAACTTCATCCCGTTAGCCTCGGGGCTAGGGCGCAATTACTGAGGAGTGGAAGGGCGAACAAAACGGAAAACAGCGAGCAGTTTTCCCCAGCACGCTGTCACTTTGGGCTCGATACTCATTCATTTAAATTTATTTTAATCTGTCCTGGAGAGGAGAGAGACTCTGAGAGAGAGAGAGAGAGAGAGAGAGAGAGAGAGAGAGAGAGAGAGAGAGAGAGAGAGAGAGAGAGAGAGAGAGAGAGAGAGAGAGAGAGAGAGCGAGAGAGCGAGAGAGAGAGAGAGAGAGAGAGCGAGAGAGAGAGAGAGAGAGAGAGAGAGAGAGAGAGAGAGAGAGAGAGATTGTTTATAATTTTATTACAATGTATATTGTATACATTGTTGCTTTGGCAATATTGACACAATGTTTTTCATGCCAATAAAGCAGCTTGAATTTGAATTTGAATTTGAGAGAGAGAGATAGAGAGAGAGAGACAGAAAGAGAGAGAGAGAGAGACAGGGAGAGAGCGAGAGAGAGAGAGAGAGAGAGAGAGAGAGAGAGAGAGAGAGAGAGAGAGAGAGAGAGACATATAATCTAGTGTGGTATATAATCTAGTGTAGTTGTAGTATGGTATATAATCTAGTGAGGTATATAATCTAGTATAGTATATAATCTAGTGTGTATTTAGTATGCTATATAATCTAGTGTGGTGTATGATCTAGTGTGGTTTTAGTGTGGTTTATCATCCAGTGTGGTATATATTCTAGTGTGGTATATAATCTAGTGTGTTTTTTATATGGTATATAATCTAGTATGGTATATAATCTAGTGTGGTATATAATCTAGTGTGGATTTAGTATGGTATATAATCTAGTGTGGTGTAAAATCTAGTGGGGTTTTAGTATGGTATATAATCTAGTATGGTATATAATCTAGTGTGGTGTAAAATCTAGTGGGGTTTTAGTATGGTATATAATATAGTATGGTGTATAATCTAGTGTGGTTTTAGTATGGTATATAATATAATCTAGTGTGGTGTATAATCTAGTGTGGTATATAATCTAGTGTGGTATATAACCTAGTATGGTATATAATATAGTGTGGTATATAATCTAGTGTGGTATTTAATCTAGTGTGGTATAAAATCTAGTGTTGATTTAGTATGGTATATAATCTAGTGTGGTGTGTAATATAGTGTGGTTTTGGTATGGGATATAATCTAGCATGGTATATAATATAGTGTGGTATATAATCTAGTGTGGTGTATAATATAGTGTGGTGTATAATATAGTGTAGTATGGTGTATAATATAGTGTGGTGTATAATATAGTGTGGTATGGTGTATAATATAGTATGGTGTATAATATAGTGTGGTGTATAATATAGTGTGGTGTATAATATAGTGTGGTGTATAATATAGTATGGTGTATAATATAGTGTGGTGTATAATATAGTATGGTGTATAATATAGTGTGGTTTTAGTGTGGTTTATAATCCAGTGTGGTATATGTTCTAGTGTGGTATATAATCTAGTGTGGTTTTTATATGGTATATAATCTAGTATGGTATACAATCTAGTGTGGTATATAATATAGTGTGGTATATAATCTAGTTTGGTATATAATCTAGTGTGGTATATAATCGAGTGTAGTTTTAGTGTGGTATATAATCTAGTGTGGTGTATAATTTTTACATTTACATTTAAGTCATTTAGCAGACGCTCTTATCCAGAGCGACTTACAAGTACATACATTCATACTTTTTTTTGTACTGGCCCCCCGTGGGAATCGAACCCACAACCCTGGCGTTGCAAGCGCCATGCTCTACCAACTGAGCCACACGGTGGTTTTGGTATGGTATATAATCTATTGTGGTGTATATTCTAGTGTGGTTTTGATATGGTATATAATCTAGTGTGGTATATAATATAGTGTGGTTTTATTGGGTTTATAATCTAGTGTGGTTTTGTTATGGTAAATAATCTAGTCTGGTGTATAATCTAGTGTTGTTTTAGTATGATACATCATCTAGTGTGGTTTTGGTATGGTATATAATCTAGTGTGGTATACATGTAGTGTGGTTTTGGTAGGGTATTTAATCTAGTGTGGTATATAATCTAGTGTTGTTTTAGTATGATACATCATCTAGTGTGGTTTTGGTATGATAAATAATCTAGTCTGGTGTATAATCTAGTGTGGTTTTAGTGTGGTATATAATCTAGTATGGTATATAATATAGTGGGGTTTTAGTATGGTATATATTCTAGTATGGTTTTAGTATGGTAAATAATCTAGTGTGGTATATAATCTAGTGTGGTTTATAATCTAGGGTGGCTTTAGTATGGTATATAATCTAGTATGGTATGTAATCTAGTATGGTATGTAATCTAGTGTGGTATATAATCTAGTGTGGTATATAATCTAGTGTGGTATATAATATAGTGTGGTATATAATATAGTCTGGTTTTAGTGTGGTATATAATCTAGTATGGTATGTAATCTAGTGTGGTATATAATCTAGTGTGGTATATAATCTAGTGTGGTATATAATCTAGTGTGGTATATAATCTAGTGTGGTATATAATATAGTCTGGTTTTAGTGTGGTATATAATCTAGTATGGTATGTAATCTAGTGTGGTATATAATCTAGTGTGGTATATAATCTAGTGTGGTATATAATCTAGTGTGGTATATAATATAGTCTGGTTTTAGTGTGGTATATAATCTAGTGTGGTGTATAATCTAGTGTGGTTTTAGTGCGGTATATCATCTAGTGTGGTTTTGGTATGGTATATAATCTAGTGTGGTGTATAATCTAGTGTGGTTTTGATATGGTATATAATGTAATGTGTTATATAATCTAGTGTGGTTTTTGTATGGTAATGTCCTGGAGGGCAGGTAGTGTCCTGAAGGGCAGGTAGTGTCCTGGAGGGCAGGTAGTGTCCTGAAGGGCGGGTAGTGTCCTGAAGGGCAGGTAGTGTCCTAGAGGGCAGGTAGTGTCCTGAAGGGCGGTTAGTGTCCTGGAGGGCGGGTAGTGTCCTGGAGGGCGGGTAGTGTCCTGGAGGGCAGGTAGTGTCCTGAAGGGCGGGTAGTGTCCTGGAGGGCGGGTAGTGTCCTGGAGGGCGGGTAGTATCCTGAAGGGCGGGTAGTGTCCTGGAGGGCGGGTAGTGTCCTGGAGGGCGGGTAGTGTCCTGGAGGGCGGGTAGTGTCCTGAAGGGCGGGTAGTGTCCTGGAGGGCGGGTAGTATCCTGAAGGGCGGGTAGTGTCCTGAAGGGCGGGTAGTATCCTGAAGGGTGGGTAGTGTCCTGGTAGGCGGGTAGTGTCCTGAAGGGCGGGTAGTGTCCTGAAGGGCGCGTAGTGTTCTGAAGGGCGGGTAGTGTCCTGGAGGGCGGGTAGTGTCCTGAACTACGGGTAGTGTTCTGAAGGGCGGGTAGTGTCATGGAGGGCGGGTAGTGTCCTGAAGGGCGGGTAGTGTCCTAGAGGGCGGGTAGTGTCCTGAAGGGCGGGTAGTGTCCTGAAGGGCGGGTAGTGTCCTGGAGGGCGGGTAGTGTCCTGAACTGCGGATAGTGTCCTGAACTGCGTGTAGTGTCCTGAACTGCGGGTAGTGTTCTGAAGGGCGGGTAGTGTCCTGGAGGGCGGGTAGTGTCCTGAAGGGCGGGTAGTGTCCTGGAGGGCAGGTAGTGTCCTGAAGGGCGGGTAGTGTCCTCGAGGGCGGGTAGTGTCCTGAAGGGCGGGTAGTGTCCTGGATGGCGGGTAGTGTCCTGAAGGGCGGGTAGTGTCCTGGAGGGCAAGTAGTGTCCTCAAGGGCGGGTAGTGTCCTCAAGGGCGGGTAGTGTCCTGAAGGGCGGGTAGTGTCCTGAAGGGCGGGTAGTGTCCTGAAGGGCGGGTAGTGTCCTGGAGGGCGGGTAGTGTCCTGAAGGGCGGGTAGTGTCCTGAAGGGCGGGTAGTGTCCTGGAGGGCGGGTAGTATCCTGAAGGGCGGGTAGTGTCCTGAAGGGCGGGAAGTGTCCTGAAGGGCGGGTAGTGTCCTGGAGGGCGGGTAGTGTCCTGAAGGGCGGGTAGTGTCCTGAAGGGCGGGTAGTGTCCTGAAGGGCGGGTAGTGTCCTGAAGGGTGGGTAGTGTCCTGGTAGGCGGGTAGTGTCCTGAAGGGCGGGTAGTGTCCTGAAGGGCGGGTAGTGTCCTGGAGGGCGAGTAGTGTCCTGGAGGGCGAGTAGTGTCCTGAAGGGCGGGTAGTGTCCTGAAGGGCGGGTAGTGTCCTGAAGGGCGGGTAGTATCCTGAAGGGTGGGTAGTGTCCTGGTAGGCGGGTAGTGTCCTGAAGGGCGCGTAGTGTTCTGAAGGGTGGGTAGTGTCCTGGAGGGCGGGTAGTGTCCTGAACTGCGGGTAGTGTTCTGAAGGGCGGGTAGTGTCATGGAGGGCGGGTAGTGTCCTGAAGGGCGGGTAGTGTCCTAGAGGGCGGGTAGTGTCCTGAAAGGCGGGTAGTGTCCTGAAGGGCAGGTAGTGTCCTGGAGGGCGGGTAGTGTCCTGAACTGCGGATAGTGTCCTGAACTGCGGGTAGTGTCCTGAACTGCGGGTAGTGTTCTGAAGGGCGGGTAGTGTCCTGGAGGGCGGGTAGTGTCCTGAAGGGCGGGTAGTGTCCTGAAGGGCGGGTAGTGTCCTGAAGGGCGGGTAGTGTCCTGGAGGGCGGGTAGTGTCCTGAAGGGCGGGTAGTGTCCTGGAGGGTGGGTAGTGTCCTGGAGGGTGGGTAGTGTCCTGAAGGGCGGGTAGTGTCCTCAAGGGCGGGTAGTGTCCTGAAGGGCGGGTAGTGTCCTGAAGGGTAGGTAGTGTCCTGGAGGGCGGGTAGTGTCCTGAAGGGCGGGTAGTGTCCTGGAGGGCAAGTAGTGTCCTCAAGGGTGGGTAGTGTCCTGGAGGGCGGGTAGTGTCCTGAAGGGCGGGTAGTGTCCTGGAGGGCGGGTAGTGTCCTGGAGGGCGGGTAGTGTCCTGAAGGGCGGGTAGTGTCCTGAAGGGCAGGTAGTGTCCTGAAGGGCGGGTAGTGTCCTGGAGGGCGGGTAGTGTCCTGAAGGGCGGGTAGTGTCCTGGAGGGCGGGTAGTGTCCTGAAGGGCGGGTAGTGTCCTGGAGGGCGAGTAGTGTCCTGAAGGGCGGGTAGTGTCCTGAAGGGCGGGTAGTGTCCTGGAGGGCGAGTAGTGTCCTGAAGGGCGGGTAGTGTCCTGGAGGGTGGGTAGTGTCCTGGAGGGCGGGTAGTGTCCTGAAGGACGGGGAGTGTCCTCAAGGGCGGGTAGTGTCCTGAAGGGCGGGTAGTGTCCTGAAGGGCGGGTAGTGTCCTGGAGGGCGGGTAGTGTCCTGAAGGGCGGGTAGTGTCCTGAAGGGCGGGTAGTGTCCTGGAGGGCGGGTAGTGTCCTGAAGGGCGGGTAGTGTCCTGGAGGGCAAGTAGTGTCCTCAAGGGCGGGTAGTGTCCTGAAGGGCGGGTAGTGTCCTGAAGGGCGGGTAGTGTCCTGAAGGGCGGGTAGTGTCCTGAAGGGCGGGTAGTGTCCTGGAGGGCGGG
Source organism: Salvelinus namaycush (assembly GCF_016432855.1). Classification (NCBI taxonomy): domain Eukaryota; kingdom Metazoa; phylum Chordata; class Actinopteri; order Salmoniformes; family Salmonidae; genus Salvelinus; species Salvelinus namaycush. Next base: position 221,778 of record NW_024058697.1, read on the forward strand.
TAGTGTCCTGAAGGGCGGGTAGTGTCCTGGAGGGCAGGTAGTGTCCTAGAGGGCAGGTAAGTGCTACCGCCAGCTCTTAGATTAACCACAGGCACTAGGTTTGATGAAATAGATCCCCTTAGAGGTTTTAATTGGCAGATATTGTGCTCCGCTTGTTTTTTCAGGGTGTTTGGTAGGAGAGGGGTTCTGAAAGGGATGTGTGTGTGTGTGTGTGTGTGTGTGTGTGTGTGTGTGTGTGTGTGTGTGTGTGTGTGTGTGTGTGTGTGTGTGTGTGTGTGTGTGTGTGTGTGTGTGTGTGTGTGTGTGTGTGTGTGTGTGTGTGTGTGTTTAGAAGAGGTGTGTGTGTCAGGGGGCTGGGAGGGTGTTCTGTAGTGCTCAGGGGTGTGCTGAGAAGTTGGACAAAACAATATTCGTAACAGATAAAGTCAATAAAGACAAAAAGTTTATTTTCAGGTGTCAGCAAGCATCTTTGTAATGTCAGTCAGTCACAGAGTTTCTAAACCGTACTGTACTTTCTTTGAGTCAGTCATGTGGGGTCTAAATACCTCAACGGGCTACATGGGGGTTCAATAGTGCTGTTTAACACTTGTGTGTTGTGATTGTCAAGTTGAGGGGTAATGTGTGTATATATATATATATATATATATATATATACACAGAGAGAGAGAGAGAGAGAGAGAGAGAGAGAGAGAGAGAGAGAGAGAGAGAGAGAGAGAGAGAGAGAGAGAGAGAGAGAGAGAGGAAATCGATAGCTTGATGGCGAAAAGGAGAGGAAAGAAAAGCTGCTGAGAACAAAAGAGTCACAGAGACAGGTTGAACGGAGGCAATAAGGTAGGGTTAGGGTTACGGTTAGGGGTAGAGATATAAGAGGTGGAAGAGTTATGGTATATAATCTAGTACGGTTTTAGAATGATATATAAACTAGTATTGTTTTAGTATGGTATATAATCTAGTACGGTTGCAATATGGTATATAAGGTAGGTTTAAGGATAGAGGTAGAAGAGGCGGGAGAGGCGGGAGAGGTAGACGAGGTAGAAGAAGAGGTGGAGAAAGTAGGATGTTCCATTCGACAGGGGGAACGCTCAACAAGACAAACAGAGAGAGAAAGAGAAGACATCAAGACAGAGAAATGGGGAAAATATTCAACGGAGGGAGGGAGGGAGGGAGGGAGGGAGGGAGGGAGGGAGGGAGGGAGGGAGGGAGGGAGGGGAAAGGAAGAGGAACGCTTTTTGTCAGGACGTGTTGGTTTGATATGGACCTATAAAGACAGCATTATCGCCCTGACCAGCCAAGCGCCCAGCCCCGGCTGAAACCGATAAATAACTACACCGCAACCAGCCCGCCGTTCAGACCCTTGATTTAGCGCTATTTATTTTGCATGATGACGCTATTTACGAGGAGTGCTAGGTTCCGGAGCATTCAGACACAGTGCTCCCCCCTTTCCCCCCCCGGTATTAAACTACTTTGAGTTTTATGATCGGACCAACCTAATATAATTACCCTGCAAGGGCACTCTGTCTTTCAGAGGGCTGGGAGCAAGGAATGGAGGGATGGAGGGATAGAGGAATGGAAGGGTTGGCAGGGAGGGATGGATGGAGGAACAAGAGGCGACATTGAGGGGGTGGGGGGTGAGGGGTGGGGGGTGGGGGGTGAGCGAGGGAAAGAGATACATAGTAATTCCCTCCAGCTCTTTTTATGTTACCCATCATCCCTCTATCCCTGCCCCAACCCATTCCTCTATACCTGCCCCAACCCATCCCTCCCTGGCCCCTCTATCCCTGCCCCAACCCATTCCTCCCTGGCCCCTCTATCCCTGCCCCAACCCATCCCTCCCTGGCCCCTCTATCCCTGCCCCAACCCATCCCTCCCTGGCCCCTCTATCCCTGCCCCAACCCATCCCTCCCTGGCCCCTCTATCCCTGCCCCAACCCATCCCTCCCTGGCCCCTCTATCCCTGCCCCAACCCATCCCTCCCTGGCCCCTCTATCCCTGCCCCAACCCATCCCTCCCTGGCCCCTCTATCCCTGCCCCAACCCATCCCTCCCTGGCCCCTCTATCCCTGCCCCAACCCATCCCTCCCTCGCCCCTCTATCCCTACCCCAACCCATCCCTCCCTGGCCCCTCTATCCCTACCCCAACCCATCCCTCCCTGGCCCCTCTATCCCTACCCCAACCCATCCCTCCCTGGCCCCTCTATCCCTGCCCCAACCCATCCCTCCCTGGCCCCTCTATCCCTACCCCAACCCATCCCTCCCTGGCCCCTCTATCCCTGCCCCAACCCATCCCTCCCTGGCCCCTCTATCCCTACCCCAACCCATCCCTCCCTGGCCCCTCTATCCCTACCCCAACCCATCCCTCCCTGGCCCCTCTATACCTGCCCCAACCCATCCCTCCCTGGCCCCTCTATCCCTGCCCCAACCCATCCCTCTATCCCTGCCCCAACCCATCCCTCCCTGGCCCCTCTATCCCTGCCCCAACCCATCCCTCCCTGGCCCCTCTATCCCTGCCCCAACCCATCCCTCCCTGGCCCCTCTATCCCTGCCCCAACCCATCCCTCCCTGGCCCCTCTATCCCTGCCCCAACCCATCCCTCCCTGGCCCCTCTATCCCTGCCCCAACCCATCCCTCCCTGGCCCCTCTATCCCTGCCCCAACCCATCCCTCCCTGGCCCCTCTATCCCTGCCCCAACCCATCCCTCCCTCGCCCCTCTCCTCCCTCCCTCACTCCCCCACCCATCCCCTCTCTTGTGCTGGTGGTGTGTCTGGTAGGTTCTGACCTAACCAGTGTTGTTATTAATTGCCTTATTATTCTAATTAAAAGGTTACACAATGAAGTCGACTGAGAGAGAGAGAGGGGGGGGGGGGGGGGGGGGGGGTGGCGAGGGAGAGAGAGAGGGTGTAATTGATAGTGCCTAGAGGACTGAAGGTCAGTCTTCAGGGGTGGTGGTGGGGTGTGTGTGTGTGTGTATAGGGGTGTGTGGGAATAGGGTAGGGGTGGGGGGTATGTGTATGTTTGTTTGTTTGTTTTGGGTTGTGTGTGTGTGGTAGACATGAGTCGGTCATGGTCACGTGATGAGGTAGCCCCACTTGCGAACTTCAAAACTGTTGTCTGCGCTAGAATCAGGTCCCCGGTAGGAATGCTGATCTACAATCAGGTGTCCGGTAGGAATGCTGATCTAGAATCAGGTCCCCGGTAGGAATGCTACACTACAATCTGGTGTCCGGTAGGAATGCTGATCTACAATCAGGTCCCGGTAGGAATGCTGATCTACAATCTGGTGTCCGGTAGGAATGCTGATCTACAATCAGGTCCCCGGTAGGAATGCTGATCTAGAATCGGGTTCCTGGTAGGAATGCTGATCTACAATCAGGTCCCGGTAGGAATGCTGATCTACAATCAGGTCCCGGTAGGAATGCTGATCTACAATCTGGTGTCCGGTAGGAATGCTGATCTAGCATCAGGTCCCGGTATGAATGCTGATCTAGAATCAGGTCCCCTGTAGGAATGCTGATCTAGAATCAGGTCCCTGGTAGGAATGCTGAACTACAATCTGGTGTCTGGTAGGAATGCTGATCTAGCATCAGGTCCCCGGTAGGAATGCAGACATAAAAATAATAATTTACCACCAGGAAATGTATACAAACCAGGTAGTTGATGAACAAGCAGGTCAATTATACATACCAGGTAGTTGATGAACAAGCAGGTCAATTATACATACCAGGTAGTTGATGAACCAGCAGGTACATTATAAATACCAGGTAGTTTTGTAATTGTATTTATTAAGGATCCCCATCAGTTCCTGACAGGGCAGCAGCTACTCTTCCTGGGGTCTGGCAAAACGAAGGCAGTTAATAAAAATAAAAAATTAACATTACAATCGACGTGTACGTGTGTGTATAGTGCATATGTTATTGTGTGTTTGTATGCATGTTTCTGTGCCTACGTTTGTCTTGTTTCACAGTCCCTGCTGTTTCATAAGGTGTTTTTTAAATCTGATTTTACAGCTTGCATGAGTTACTCGATGAGTAATAGAGTACCATCTAGTCATGGCTCTATGTAGTACTGTGCGCCTCCCATAGTCTGTTCTGGACTTTTGGACTGTGAAGAGACCTCTGGTGGCATGTCTTGTGGGATATGCATGGGTGTCTGAGCTGTGTGCCAGTAGATTAAACAGACAGCTCGGTGCATTCAACATGTCAATACCTCTCACAAATACAAGTAGTGATGAAGTCACTGATGAAGTCAATCTCTGCTCCACTTTGAGCCAGGAGAGATTGACATGTATATTATTAATATTATATCTCTGTGTACATCCAAGGGCCAGCATGCTGCCCTGTTCTGAGCCAAATGTAATTTTCCTAAGTCCCTCTTTGTGGCACCTGAACACATGACTGAACAGTAGTCCAGGTGAGACAAAACTAGGGTTTGTAGGACCTGCCTTGTTGATAGTGTTGTTAAAAAGGTAGAGCAGTGCTGTACTATGGACAGACTTCTCCCCATCCTAGTATTTTTGTATCAACTTGTTTTGATCACGACAGTTTACAATCCAGCGTTACTCCAAGCAGTTTAGTCACAATTACCACATTATTCATGAGAATATTTAGTTGAGGTTTAGGGTTTAGTGAATGATTTGTCCCGAATACAATGCTTTTTGTTTCAGAAATATTTAGGACTAATTTATTCCTTGTCACCCACTCTGAAACTAACTGCAGCTCTTTGTTAAGTGTTGCAGTCATTTCAGTCGCTGTCGTAGCTGACGTGTATAATGTTGAGTAATCCACATACATAGACACACTGGCTTTACTCAAAGCCAGTGGCATGTCGTTAGTAGAAATTGAAAAAAGTAAGGTGCCTAGACAGCTGCCCTGGGGAATTCCTGATTCTACCTGGATTATGTTGGAGAGGCTTCCATTGGAGAACACCCTCTGTGTTCTGTTAGGTAACTCTTTATCCACATTATAGCAGGGGGTGTAAAGCCATAACACATATGTTTTACCAGCCACAGACTACGAACGATAAAGTAAAAAGCAGCACTGAAATCTAACAAAACAGCCCCCACAATATTTTTATCATCAAGATCTCTCAGCCAATCAATGTCCTTCCATATAAGTGTGCTGAAAGTCTGTTGTCAATATGTTATCTGTAAAATAGCAATGTATCTGGTCAAACACAATTTTTTTGTAAAGATTAAAAAGGGTTGGTAACAGGCTGATTGGTCGGCTATTTGAGCCAGTAAAGGGGGCTTTACTATTCTTAGGTAGGGGAATAACTTTTTCTTCCCTCTCTAGTAGGCTTAAATTGAAGACAAGGCAAATAGGAGTGGCAATATCGTCTGCTATTATCCTGGAATTTTCCATCCAAGTTGTCAGACCCCGGTGGCTCGTTGACAGACAACAATGATTCTTTCACCTCTTCCACACTTTACGTTACAGAACTCAAAATGACAATGTTTGTCTTTTATCATTTGATCAGATATACTTGGATGTGTTGCTATTATGTCATGTCTCAAGACAAAGTAAATAAAAATAAAAAATAAGTAGAAGTAGAAGTAGTTTGTTAGACTTAAACTAATCATGACTCCTACTCTGAAACATTGATCAGAGTTAAAAAGCTACAGTTCTACCATACATGTATATTATCTGTGAAACAAACATTTCTGAGGAACCCAGTGCCCTTCATTTCTCCCTCCTCATCCCATCCTCACCCTCTTCTCTGTTACTACCTTGGGGCTGACGATGAGAGAGAGAGGGAAAGAGAGAGACAGAATGAGAGAGACAGAACAAGGGAGAAGCATAGCGAAAGAGACTGGCAGCGGAGTAGAGGAGTGGAGGAGATTAGAGGAGTGGAGGAGTGGAGGAGAGTGGAGGAGTGGAGGAGATTAGAGGAGTGGAGGAGTGGAGGAGATTCGAGGAGTGGAGGAGATTCGAGGAGTGGAGGAGATTAGAGGAGTGGAGGAGATTCGAGGAGTGGAGGAGATTAGAGGAGTAGAGGAGTGGAGGAGATTCGAGGAGTGGAGGAGTGAGTGGCTGCCATAGCAGAGGTGTAAATAGTTAACGAGGAGTCAGCATTCTTCTCTTTAAAAAGGTTAATTACCTTCCTAATCTGTGTACAAGGGCCACGACTGACTGGTACAACTGGCTGACAGACATTACCATGACATGACCTTGAGATGACAAGAGAAAGAAAGAGGGGAGAGAGAGGGTGGTGAGAGAGGGGGACAGAGAGAGAGGGAAAGAGAGAGAGGAAAAGAGATAGAGAGAGGGGGACAGAGAGAGGGAAAGAGATAGAGGGAAAGAGATAGAGAGAGGGGGACAGAGAGAGAGGGAAAGAGATAGATGGAGCGAGGGGGAGAGAGGGAAAGAGAGAGAGAGGGGGAGAGATAAGGAGGAAGTCTATTTAACTCGCTGTGGCATTGTAAACATGTTTTTCCCATGCCAAAAAAAAAACCTTTGAATTGAATTGAGAGAGAGAGACAGAGAAACAGAGACAGACTTAATGAGCCATCCTCATTACACTAAAACCACAGCGAACACCCCCCCTCCCTTCCCCGCTAAAACACGCATCTCCTGCCAGGACTACTCCCACACAATCACACTACACAAGACCCTACAACACAATCACACTACACAAGACCCTACAACACAATCACACTACACAAGACCCTACAACACAATCACACTACACAAGACCCTACAACACAATACAATACACCCTCCAGCACCATATTCCAACCCTCCTCTCCAGTTCTACAGAAAAATTTCAACAACTTTTCACTCCTGGAATACCTCTTGCCCAATCACAGACGACGCCAGACCTGCCCCCGACCATTCCGCACACAGACAGTCCCGCATCAACAGTAACAGTATTACCACACACAGACTCAGTTATCCTGTTTGGGCTGCAGCCCGACACCGGTACACTTATGACAACATCCAGCTCAAGTGCAGGGCGCGAAATTCAAAAGATATTTTTTTTAAATATTTAACTTTCACACATTAACAAGTCCAAGACACCAGATGAAAGGTGCACATCTTGTGAATCAAGCCAACATGTCCGATTTTTAAAATGTTTTACAGGGAAGACACAATATGTAAATCTATTAGCTAACCACGTTAGCAAAAGACACCACTATTCTTACTCCATCAGTTTTTGACTCCATCAGTAGCTATCACAAATTCGGCCAAATAAAGATATAAATAGCCACTAACCAAGAAACAACCTCATCAGATGACAGTCTGATAACATATTTATTGTATAGCATATGTTTTGTTCGAAAAATTTGCATATTTCAGGTATAAATCATAGTTTACATTTCAGCTACAATCAGAAATTGCACCGAAAGCAGCCATAATATTTACAGACACCAACGTCAAATACCTAATTACTCATCATAAAACATTTCTGAAAAATACATAGTGTACAGTAAATGAAAGACAGGCATCTTGTGATGCCAGACAATATTTCCGATTTATTAAGTGTTTTACAGCGAAAACAAAATGTAGCATTATATTAGCTTAGCTTAGCACAATAGAAACACTTGGGCGCCGGCGACTACGACAGATATATGAAATAACATCATAAATTGGGTCTTACTTTTGCTGATCTTTCATCAGAATGTTGAACAAGGTGTCCTTTGTCCAGATGAGTCGTTGTTTGGATTCAGAATGGCAACTTTCTCTCTCCATTTAGCAAGCGCGCTAGCCGGGTTGCACGGATCTCTCCATGTAAACAAACGGAAGAGAACGGAACACGGTAAAACTCCCGAAAAAATTTCAATAATCTGATGAAACTATATTGAAAAAACATACGTTACGATGATATGGTGACATGTATCAAATTAAATCAAAGCCGGAAATAATATTTGCCTATAACGTCAGCAAAACAAAATGCAACCCCACTGTCCAAATTGCGTTCCTCAGAGTACCGGAAGTTGGGTACACGTCATTCCAAGAGGGTTTATTCCATCCCAGATCGAGATAATCACCTCCTTTCTTCTCTCACAGCCTTCTTGACACCCAGAGGAAGGTGTATGAAGTGTAAGTAGACTCTTACGTTCATTGCCCATGTATAGGCATGAAGAGGAAGAGAGCCTCGATTTCAGACTTTGAACTTCCGGGTCAGGAAAAGTGCTGCAGAATGAGTTCTGTTTCACTCAGAGAAATAATTCAAACGGTTTTAGAAACTAGAGAGTGTTTTCTATCCAATAGTAATAATAATATGCATATTGTACGAGCAAGAATTGAGTACGACGCCGTTTGAAATGGACACATTTTATCAGGCTACTCAATTCTGCCCCTTGCAGCCATAACAGGTTCTCAGTCCAACAGTCTCAGTCATCGCACAAAACGAACGCCCCTCCCTGACTCCCCAGCTATTGGTGGCCGTGGCTCCATGTAAAGATGGACCTCCACTGGAGGTCCCCCTGAAACAATTCTAAATAAATCACAGACAGTTTCACCAGCAAAGCACCCCCACACCATAACACCTCCTCCATGCTTCACGATAGGAACCACACATGCAGAGATCATCCGTTCACCTACTACTCTGCATCTCAAAAAAGTTACGGTGGTTGGAACCAAAATTCTCACATTTGGAATCATCAGACAAAAGGTACATTTTCCACCGGTCTAATGTCCAATGCTCGTGTTTCTTGGCCCAAGCAGGTCTTTTCTTATTGGTGTCCTTTAGTAGTGGTTTCTTTGCAGCAATTTGACCATGAAGGCCTGATTCTTTCAAAAACATTTAGAACTAAGATCAGATATAGCCCTTGGTTCACTCCAGACTTGACAGCACAAAAACATCCTATGGCGCACTGCACTAGCTTCGACTAGTCCAGCGATATTCAACTTTTCAGGGAAGTCAGGAACCGATGGTTCAGTTAGTTAGGAAAGCAAAGGCTAGCTTTTTCAAACAGAAATTTGCATCCTGCAGCACTAATTCCAAAAGGTTCTGGGACACTGTAAAGTCCATGGAGAATAAGAGCACCTTCTCTCAGCTGCCCACTGCACTGAGGCTAGGAAACACTGTCACCACCGATAAATCCACGATAATCAAGAATTTCATTAAGCATTTCTCTACGGCTGGACACACTTTCCACCTGGCTACCTCATTCCCGGCCAACAGCTCTGCACCGCCCGCAGCTACTGGCCCAAGCCACCCGGCGCTTCTCCTTCACCCAAATCCAGACAGCTGATGTCCTGAAAGAGCTGCAGAATCTGGATCCCTAAAAATCAGCTGGGCTAGACAATCTGGACCCTCTCTTCCTAAAATGATCCACTGCCATTGTCATAACCCCTACTACTAGTCTGTTCAACCTGTCTTTCGTATCGTCTGAGATACCTAAAGATTGGAAAGCGGCCGCGTTCATCCCCCTCTTCAAAGGGGGAGACACTATTGACCCAAACTGTTACAGACCTATATCAATCCTGCCCTGATTTCTTAAGTCTTCGAAATCCAAGTTAACAAACAGATCATCTCGAATCCCACCGTACCTTCTCCATTATGCAATCCGGTTTCCGAGCTGGTCACGAGTGCACCTCAGCCACGCTCAAGGTCTTAAACGATATCATAACCGCCATCAATAAAAGACAGTACTGTGCAGCCGTATTCATCGACCTGACCAAGGCTTTCAACTCTGTCAATCACCAAATTCTTATTGGCAGACTCAACAGCCTTGGTTTCTCTAATGACTGCCTTGCCTGGTTCACTAACTACTTCTCAGACAGAGTTCAGTGTGTCAAATCGGAGGGCCTGTTGTCTGGACCTCTGGCAGTCTCTATGGGTGTGCCACAGGGTTCAATTCTTGGGCCGACTCTTTTCTCTGTATATATCAATGATGTCGCTCTTGCTGCGGGTGATTCTTTGATACACCTCTACGCAGACGACACCATTCTGTATACATCTGGCCCTTCTTTGGACACTGTGTTAACAAACCTCCAAACGAGCTTCAACGCCATACAACACTCCTTCCGTGGTCTCCAACTGCTCTTAAACACTAGTAAAACTAAAAGCATGCTCTTCAACTGATCGCCCGCCTAGCATCACTACTCTGGACAGTTCTGACTTAGAATATGTTGACAACTACAAATACCTAGGTGTCTGGCTAGACTGTAAACTCTCCTTCAAGACTCACATTAAGCATCTCCAATCTAAAGTTAAATCTAGAATTGGCTTCCTATTTCACAACAAAGTATCCTTCACCCATGCTGCCAAACATACCCTCATAAAACTGACTATCCTACCGATCCTTGACTTCGGCGATGTCATTTACAAAATAGCCTCCAACACTCTACTCAGCAAATTGGATGCAGTCTATCACAGTGCCATCCGTTTTGTCACCAAAGCCCCATTTGCTACCCAATATTCCGACCTGTATGCTCTCGTTGGCTGGTCCTCGCTGCATAGTCATCGCCAAACCCACCCGCAGCACGCGCTCCAGCAGGTATATTTCACTGGTCACCCCCAAAGCCAATTCCTCCTTCGGCCGCCTTTCCTTCCAGTACTCTGCTGTCAATGACTGGAACGAACTGAAAAAAATCACTGAAGCTGGAGACTCATATCTCCCTCACTAACTTTAAGCACCAGCTGTCAGAGCAGCTCACAGATCACTGCACCTGTACATAGCCAATCTGTAAACAGCCCATACAACTACCTCATCACCATATTGTTATTTATTTTGCTCCTTTGCACTCCAGTACCGCTACTAATCTTCTGCACATCTATCCAGTGTTTAATTTGCCATACTGTAATAATTTCGCCACTATGGACTATTTATTGCCTCACCCCCCTTTTCCTACCTCATTAGCACGCACTGTATGTAGACTTTCTCTATTGTGTTATTGACTGTATGTTTGTTTACTCCACGTGTAACTCTGTGTTGTTGTTTGTGTCGCACTGCTTTGATTTATCTTGGCCAGGTCGCAGTTGGAGATGAGAACTTGTTTTTAACTAGCCTACCTGGTTATATATATATATATATATATATATATAAGTTATATATATTATTGAAACAATGTTGTGATTGTTTGTGAGAATTTCAACAGGTGTGGTTCCCGTGGGGGAAAGATTCTATTGGGGAAAGGTTGCCATGGGGGTTGCTATGGAAGCCTAGAAGGGGAGTGAGGTGTGTGTGTGTGTGTGTGTGTGTGTGTGTGTGTGTGTGTGTGTGTGTGTGTGTGTGTGTGTGTGTGTGTGTGTGTGTGTGTGTGTGTGTCTGTGTGTGTGTGTCTGTGTGTGTGTGTCTGTGTGTGTGTGTGTGTACTCAAACACACATGCATGTGGGGCTCTGGGAGAGGAAGTGTGTCCATCTGATGAATGAGCAGGTGCCTGAACTCAATACTAATTGTAGTCTCACCTATTAATTTCTATGGAGGTAGACCAGGAACACCACAGGTGTACAAAAGTAAAATTAAACACCCAAAATGTAATGAAAATCATCCAAATGTATTTTGTGTGTTCAGATGCCCTGTGTGTTCAGATGCCCTGTGTGGACAAATGGAACCTTACGACAATCCGATTAAATGACCTACGTTTTTCCATAGAGAAAACTTGTAAATCGGTCCAATTAAACCAGAACACAGCAGGAGGGTTGATGTAACCCGGTACCGGTTTTCAAAATGAATGTGAGTATGGAGGTAGTTTGGTGTCATCAACATACATAAATACATAATGGATTAAGATGTCCAAAAAAACTAAAATATTACCTCATCTATCTTATATCTCCTTGAAATACAACAGACACTTAAAAACCTTATTTTATATGATTTATTTTTGGACTGGTCTGTTTTGCCATTTATGAATGAGTTATTCAATACGTTTCTATGGGCTCCGCTAGTAAAGGCCACATTCAATATTTTATACCCCCCCAAGAAACATCAGGTATGTAGTAGGTATGCATCAGGTATGTAGTAGGTATGCATCAGGTATGTAGTAGGTATGCACCAGGTATGTAGTAGGTATGCATCAGGTATGTAGTAGGTATGCACCAGGTATGTAGTAGGTATGCATCAGGTATGTAGTAGGTATGCATCAGGTAGGTAGTAGGTATGCATCAGATATGTAGTAGGTATGCATCAGGTATGTAGTAGGTATGCATCAGGTATGTAGTAGGTATGCATCAGGTGTGTAGTAGGTATGCATCAGGTATGTAGTAGGTATGCATCAGGTATGTAGTAGGTATGCATCAGGTATGTAGTAGGTATGCATCAGGTAGGTAGTAGGTATGCATCAGGTAGGTAGTAGGTATGCATCAGGTATGTAGTAGGTATGCATCAGGTATGTAGTAGGTATGCATCAGGTATATAGTAGGTATGCATCAGGTATGTAGTAGGTATGCATCAGGTATGTAGTAGGTATGCATCAGGTAGGTAGTAGGTATGCATCAGGTATGTAGTAGGTATGCATCAGGTATTTAGTAGGTATGCATCAGGTATGTAGTAGGTATGCATCAGGTATGTAGTAGGTATGCATCAGGGTTGTAGTAGGTATGCATCAGGTATGTAGTAGGTATGCATCAGGTATGTAGTAGGTATGCATCAGGTAGGTAGTAGGTATGCATCAGGTATGTAGTAGGTATGCATCAGGTATTTAGTAGGTATGCATCAGGTATGTAGTAGGTATGCATCAGGTATGTAGTAGGTATGCATCAGGTATGTAGTAGGTATGCATCAGGTATGTAGTAGGTATGCATCAGGTATGTAGTAGGTATGCATCAGGTATGTAGTAGGTATGCATCAGGTAGGTAGTAGGTATGCATCAGGTATGTAGTAGGTATGCATCAGGTAGGTAGTAGGTATGCATCAGGTATGTAGTAGGTATGCATCAGGTATGTAGTAGGTATGCATCAGGTAGGTAGTAGGTATGCATCAGGTAGGTAGTAGGTATGCATCAGGTAGGTAGTAGGTATGCATCAGGTATGTAGTAGGTATGCATCAGGTATGTAGTAGGTATGCATCAGGTATGTAGTAGGTATGCATCAGGTATGTAGTAGGTATGCATCAGGTATGTAGTAGGTATGCATCAGGTATGTAGTAGGTATGCATCAGGTATGTAGTAGGTATGCATCAGGTATGTAGTAGGTATGCATCAGGTATGTAGTAGGTATGCATCAAGTATGCAGTAGGTATGCATCAGGTATGTAGTAGGTATGCATCAGGTATGTAATAGGTATGCATCAGGTATGTAGTAGGTATGCATCAGGTATGTAGTAGGTATGCATCAGGTGTGTAGTAGGTATGCATCAGGTATGTAGTAAGTATGCTGCAGGTATGTAGTAGGTATGCATCAGGTATGTAGTAGGTATGCATCAGGTATGTAGTAGGTATGCATCAGGTATGTAGTAGGTATGCTAGCCTGTAAATAGGGCTTCATCCCCAAATTGGACCCTATTCCTCAGAAGGCCCTGGTCAAAAGTAGTGCACTACATAGGGAATAGTGTTCCATCTGGGATACAACCTCTATCATTTAGGGCACATGGCCTCCGTGTTAGAAACCGACTGTATGTTTGAGAAGCCGTGTAAATGTTCCACATTGAAACTACCAATGTAACTGAATATAAATAATTGGTTGAAATCCTGAAAGGAGTGATCTCCTATTGAAAACAGAGTGGGAAGACAGAAGTGCGATGGAGAAATGGACATTGGTTAATTGAATTGACAAGGCCAAAGTCACATTAGGTCGGAGACTTTAATAGCACCCTCTTCCCTGGGTCCTGGTCATAGGGCAGGGTTTCCCAACTGTTAGGGCAGGGTTTCCCAACTGTTAGCCCACGGTGTTATTTGCCCCCCCAAGTTTGCTCAGTTTTGCTATATATATATATATATATATATATATATATATATATATATATATATATATATATAGTTTTTATATATATTTTTTCCTTTCTTGGACATAAAAGACTGTAAAAACACCAGGAAATCACCTCCAAGTGATTTTAATTTAAGAAATCTGTTCCCAGTTATTCCCACGTATAATAGAGAGACATATGATCGTATACAAATGTAATCAAGGTTTGAAATTATTTTGTTTTAGTCAAATATCTGTTAGGTATTCTTGCGGTCAATTTGCCAATTTGCCCCGACCCTCCGCACAAGAAAACAAATCTACCCACGGCTGAATGTAGTTGATGATCCTGATTTAGGGAATAGGTTGCCATTTTGGATGATCCTGATTTAGGGAATAGTGTTGTAACTTTAATGGGTTACAGAGTTATTGTTTACAGTTAATTCATTGAGCTGTATCTAAAGATATTTTCTTTACAGTTATTTACATATGTAATTGTATTAGAATTTGTGTGTTGGAGATTGAGAGAACTAAATACATATTTGTGTTGTATTGGTTAGTATTGGATTACGCTTTTGACTGCAAGTTCCAGAATGCCTTGTGACAGGAAGTAGAGAGAGAATGCGCCAGTTATGTACAAGTGACAAGTGATTATCCTGACTTTCGCTAGCAACTTTCTGTTATTGTTTTGTAGAATCTAAAGTTGTTAAATGTAACGTGAACAAGTAGTATTCCTTAAAGAAGCTTTCATTTCAAACCCGACGTCCCGAGTCATTACTTTGAAGATAGTTATTCTATAAATAGGTTGCCATTTGGAATGCGGAATAAGATCAATGCAACGCAATGAGGCCAATAAGAAGGAAAAGAGTGTTTTGATTTTACTGGCCGACGCCATACAGACAAGAGAAGGGCCGACCAACATTGTGCCCTTTGGCCTAACAACAGAGACTCAATTTGGTGGCTGAGTCTCATTGTCAGAGTTTCTAATTCAACACAGCTCTTATTCCCTTAAAAAAATACACAAAGGAAGTGTATTGATTGCTTTTAAATTGGTGGTTACTGAGGAAGGCTTGACCTTTCGCTAAAGAAAGGAGATGGTAATGAACTGTAGAGTGAGTAAGATTACCTGTTCATGCAGTCTGCTTCCACTGTTTTACACATACAGTACCAATCATGAGTATATCTTTAATGTGTTACAGATAACATCTATGTTGAGTGTTTTAACATATCTCACAGTGTGCCATTTTGTCGAGATAAAAAATAATAAGAATCTAATTGGGAAACAAAACTTTAAAATGTATGGCCTATTTTCTGCATCAACTAGTGTATCTACATTGAGGTCATTACTTTTTAATCCCTATCTCATCTCTTTTGTGTCATTGGTCAAGGCAGGGGAGAGAGATTTAATTAGCCAAAGAATGGATTATCTTTTACAATGCTAGTTAAGGATACTACAGGCCTAGTTATCAAGTTTCACGTTGGATTTATTAACTACAAAAAGGTAAGACGTGTTTTTAATTCTGGTGCCGCTCTGCACTTACAAGCTTGTTAGCTAAGGCCATTCACTAGCTAGCTCAAAGGACATTCACTAGCTAGCTCAAAGGACATTCACTAGCTAGCTCAAAGGACATTCACTAGCTAGCTCAAAGGACATTCACTATCTAGCTCAAAGGACATTCACTAGCTAGCTCAAAGGACATTCACTATCTAGCTCAAAGGACATTCACTAGCTAGCTCAAAGGACATTCACTAGCTAGCTCAAAAGACATTCACAGCTCCTCCATAGAAGCCGCTCCTCCCAGGTATAATTCTCTGGACATAATTCAGATAATGTCATAACAAGATGCCCAGAGCTTCAAGCCTCCTCCTCAACCCTCTCGCTCTCTCACCACCAGTAAAACTTCAGGTCACATCTTAAGCCAATGGCTACACTTGTCTGTCCATGACGCATGTAAACAACTAGCTTGCCTGCTCTATCCTCACTGATTGGTGAGGTCATTTTAATGAGCTAAACTAAAAAAAAAAACGGTTGATTTTTACAGTTTACAAAAGGAACAGGAAGGAACGATACGTAAATGTTTGGGTTTCAAACCATTAAAGACAAAAAACTAAAAAAAGTGTTGTTCTCTTCAGAACGAAAAGTTTGAAAAATAATTTTGGTTCTAAGCTCTGCTCTTGGCACAACTTAGCCCGGGTATTGGATAAATTGAGCCACAGAACAGGGTAAATTAAGCCGCCTACACATTTCTGTACTGAATGAAATATTGCCACTACCTTTTAAAACCATCTCTATTTCCAAAACACAATTCTACACAATCATAATAACTTTTTGTCTTTCAATCATTTTAAGCATCTTTTAAGACACTTCTTCGGGATTGGTTTCCCTTCCACTGGATGGCTAATGTGATTAGCATGAGAGTGTAAGTAATAAGAACATTTCCATGAACAAAGACATATCTGATATTGTCAGATTCTTGTTAATCTAACTGCACTGTCCAATTTACAGTAGCTATTACAGTGAAATAATACCATGCTATTCTTTGAGGAGAGTGCACAATTTTGAATATGAAAAGTTATTAATAAACAAATTAGGCACATTTGGGCAGTCTTGACAACATTTTGAACAGAAATGCAATGGATTGTTGGATCAGTCTAAAACGTTGCACATACACTGCTGCCATCTAGTGGCCAAAATCTAAATAGCACATGAACTGTAATAATACATTATGGCCTCTCTTGCATTTCAATGATAGTACAAAAAAATTCAAAAGAACGGTTGGTTTTTTCTTTGTATTATCTTTTACCAGATCTATTGTGTTATATTCTCCTACATTCCATTTCACGTTTCAACAACCTTCACAGTGTTTCCTTTTAAATGGTACCAATAATATGCATATCCTTGCTTCAGGGCCTGAGTTACAGGCAGTTAGATTAGGGTATGTCATTTTAGGCAAAATAAAAATTAAACATTTGAAAAAATGACATACCCAACATAGTGGCCTCTATCATTCTTAAATGGAAAACGTTTGGAACCACCAAGACTTTCCTAGAGCTAGCCGCTCGGCCAAACGGAGCAATCGGGGAGAAGGGCCTTGGTCAGGGAGGTGACCAAGAACCCAGAGTAGATGGAAGAACCTTCCAGAAGGACAACCATCTCTGCAGCACTTCACCAATCAGGCCTTTACAGTAGAGCGATCAGACAGAAGCCACTTCTCAGTAAAAGGCACATGACAGCCTGCTTGGAGTTTGCCAAAAGGCACCTAAAGGATTCTCTGGTCTGATGAAACCAAGATTGAACTATTTGGCCTGAATGTCAAGCATCACGTCTGGAGGACACCTGGCACCATCCCTACAGTGAAGCATGGTGGTGGCAGCATCATGCTGTGGAGAAGTTTTTCGGTGGCAGCTACTGGGAAACTTGTCAGGATCGAGGGAGAGATGAACAGAGCAAAGTACAGAGAGATCCTTGATGGAATCTTGCTCCAGAGAGCTGAGGACATCAGACTGGGGTGAAAGTTCACCTTCCAACAGAACAACGATCCTAAGCACATATCGTAAGCAGCGCGTTACTGGTCAGGCACCGTGTTATGCGTTTAAGCGCACGGTGTCGCCAGTACGCGCTCATAGCCCGGTGCGCTATAGGCCAGCCCTCCGCAAGTGCCATGCGAGTGTGGGCATCCAGCCAGGGCGTGTTGTGCCGGCTCAGCGTGTCTGGTCTCTGGTACGCCGTTTCGGCCCAGGGTATCCTGCGCCGGCTCTGCGTGCTGTGTCTCCGGGGCACTGGGAGGGTGCAGTGGTCCGCTCGTGCCGGGCGAATGTGTGCATTAAGCCTAAGGCAGAGGTGCGAGTGGTATGCACCAGATCTCCAGTGCTCACCCACAGCCCGGTTAGACCTGTCCCTGCACTCTGGAGGGTCCGGGCTAAAGTGGACATCCAGCCTGGAGGAGTGGTGCCAAGGCTGCGCACCAGAGCTCCAGTGCTCCCCACAGCCCGGTCCATCCGGTGCCTCCTCTAAGCACCAGGCCTCCTGTAGGTCACCCCAGCCTGGTGGGTCCTGTGGCAGCCCCACGCACCAGGTTGTCTCTCCGTCTCCTCCCTCCAGGTTCGCCCGTCTGTACTGAGCTGCCAGAGCCGCCCGTCTGTCCTGAGCTGCCAGAGCCGCCCGTCAGTCAGGAGCTGCCAGAGCCGCCCGTCAGTCAGGAGCTGCCTGAGCCGCCTTTCACCCCGGCAACGGAGTCTCCCGCCTGTCCGGCGCTGTCGGAGTCTCCCGTCTATTCGGGGCCCGCTGAAAGGGTCCCCAGTCCGAGGTCGGCGGCGTGGGTCGCAGCTCCAAAGGCGCCACATAAGTGGGCCAAGACTATGGTGGAGTGGGGTCCACGTCCCGCGCCAGAGCCGCCACCGCGGACAGACCACCCAGACCCTCCCCTATAGGTTCAGGTTTTGCGGCCGGAGTCCGCACCTTTGGGGGGGGGGGGGGGGGGGTACTGTCACGTTCTGACCTTAGTTTCTTTTTTATGTCTTTGTGTTCGGTTGGTCAGGGCGTGAGTTGGGGTGGGCAGTCTATGTTCTTTTTTCTAGTTTTTTTTTTCTTCTATGTGTTTGGCCTGGTGTGGTTCCCAATCTGAGGCAGCTGTTTATCGTTGTCTCTGATTGGGAGCCATATTTAGGTAGCCTGTTTTTCATTGTGTGGTGTGGGGGATTATTTCCTATTTTCTGTCTAGTGTCTGTTCACCGTACAGAACTGTTTCGTTTTTCTTATCGTTTTTTTTATTTTGTGTAGTGTTCAGTTTGAAATTAAAATATGACGAACACTTACCACGCTGCATTTTGGTCCTCCTCTCCTTCCACCAACAAGAATCGTTACACCTCCGGTATTTATTTAGCAAAGATGATAACACATAATCAATCTGGATAGACACAAGCAAAAACTCATGACATAAATGTTGCAGCAGCCTAGGCACTGGAGATATGACCTGCTGTATGGGATGAAAACAAGATGATTTTTTAGTCTGATCAACTGTAGGCTACTAATAAGAGCCGCTGCATACAGCCTATGTGCCCTGTCCATCTGGTCAGGGTAAACTAAATCGGTAACTTTATGTATTTATAGTCCATTTGTGTGTCAGGAGAAAATGTGAATGTGATCAAAGTTAGATTATAGTCAACATTGGTGCTGGCTAAATGTTTTGAATCCAAAATTATTACCTGGAATAAATCAATCGACATAATAGTGATGACAGATGTGAGGCATTTTTTTTTTATAAGGCCTACAGTTGCATAGGAGCTTGTAAACAAGCTCAGCCCTGTGAGTTCTATTGTCTATCAGTGTTTGTCTCTGTGAAGAGGAAATCCCCCTCCTAATCTAGTCTAAATATAATTGATTTGAACACATATAAGGTAGCTGCAGTTTGTCAGGGTTTTCATCCTACCCAGAGCCAGGAGTTTAAAAATAAACTTGATTAGGAACATCTGGTCCATTCATAGCCCATATAAAACCTTTTTACAACGGATTAATCACTGCCGTACCTTATAGAGTCCAGTGTTAATCCAGTTAGGTTAACATATAAGGCAAAACTCCAGGCCCCAGTGGGTAAAAATTGTACCACTATTCTGTAACCTATGGTGTCACCAGTCTGACCACTCTGGGATCTATGGTGTCACCAGTCTGACCGCTCTGGGACCTATGATGTCACCAGTCTGACCGCTCTGGGACCTATGGTGTCCCCAGTCTGACCGCTCTGGGACCTATGGTGTCCCCAGTCTGACCGCTCTGGGACCTATGGTGTCCCCAGTCTGACCGCTCTGGGACCTATGATGTCACCAGTCTGACCACTCTGGGACCTATGATGTCACCAGTCTGACCGCTCTGGGACCTATAATGTCACCAGTCTGACCGCTCTGGGACCTATGATGTCACCAGTCTGACCGCTCTGGGACCTATGGTGTCCCCAGTCTGACCGCTCTGGGACCTATGGTGTCCCCAGTCTGACCGCTCTGGGACCTATGGTGTCCCCAGTCTGACCGCTCTGGGACCTATGGTGTCCCCAGTCTGACCGCTCTGGGATCTATGGTGTCCCCAGTCTGACCGCTCTGGGACCTATGGTGTCCCCAGTCTGACCACTCTGGGACCTATGATGTCCCCAGTCTGACCGCTCTGGGACCTATGGTGTCCCCAGTCTGACCGCTCTGGGACCTATGGTGTCACCAGTCTGACCGCTCTGGGACCTATGATGTCACCAGTCTGACCGCTCTGGGACCTATGGTGCCACCAGTCTGACCACTCTGGGACCTATGGTGTCCCCAGTCTGACCACTCTGGGACCTATGGTGTCACCAGTCTGACCGCTCTGGGACCTATGGTGTCACCAGTCTGACCGCTCTGGGACCTAATGATGTCACCAGTCTGACCGCTCTGGGACCTATGATGTCACCAGTCTGACCGCTCTGGGACCTATGGTATCACCAGTCTGACCGCTCTGGGACCTATGATGTCCCCAGTCTGACCGCTCTGGGACCTATGGTGTCCCCAGTCTGACCGCTCTGGGACCTAATGATGTCACCAGTCTGACCACTCTGGGACCTATGGTGTCCCCAGTCTGACCGCTCTGGGACCTATGGTGTCCCCAGTCTGACCACTCTGGGACCTATGGTGTCCCCAGTCTGACCGCTCTGGGACCTAATGATGTCACCAGTCTGACCACTCTGGGACCTATGGTGTCACCAGTCAGCTTGCAGTTGTCAGTTATCGTCAGGTATGTGGATGATCAGGGCTTCATTCAGAAACGTTTCTTGGGCTACTTTGATGTGTCAAGTGGGCGAGATGTGCAGTCTGTGTTTGACTTTAGGCATTTTGAGATGTCTGAGTTTATTAAACTTCATAGAGGAAAATCGTTGTCCATGCCTACGATGGCACAGCTGTAATGGAATGTATCTGCTGTTCGTATTTACAGCTAAGTCCCTTCCTGTTCCCTGATTAAGAGGGGATGACCACTCCACTCCACTACCTTTGTCAACTCTCTCCTAACATGACCTGAAGCCACCACGTCTCATGTGCCCGGTCATCCACTGGCACATTGAGTGTTTCCCTTCCAAGCCCTGTACACCTGTCAATGTTCTCTCATTACTGTATGTAGAATCAATCACATACACAATCACATTATTACTCATCAAAGATTTTACTCCTTCCTTGGGCTAACTCATTCTGAGCTCATTTGTCTAACTGTGTCGTGTGTTGTGCTATTGTTTTTTTGTCTTCCCAGTCAAATCCTGTCCTGCACTGAAGTCAAGCCTCTGAACACCTTAACTCATGCCTCATACCCTCATTCAATCACTGTGATCCCTTTCCAACGCCGTAAGTAACCCTCTCATTCCCATTCCCCATAATATTGTACTATAAATGTCTTTATTAAATGCTTTAGGTTAAAATAATTAGTCTTTGATGATTTCTGAAACACACTTTGTTTCCGTGCCTATAACGTGGGTCTCCCATCCTCCTCAATTTTTTTAAGTCACCAGCCTCCACTGGTGTATACCCATACATGTAGCCCTAAATACAAGCACATTTTTATTTTTATTTTACCTTTATTTAACTAGATTTTTTTATATAAATATGAACTTTATCAAACAAAACATACATGTAGTGTGTAACATGACGTCCTATGAGAGTCATCTGATGAAGATCATCAAAGGTTAGTGATTAATTTTATCTCTATTTGTGCTTTTTGTGACTCCTATCTTTGGCTGGAAAAATGGCTGTGCTTATTGTGGTTTGGTGGTGACCTAACATAATCGTTTGTAGTGCTTTCGCTCAAAAGCATATTTGAAATCGGACACTTTGGTGGGATTAACAACAAGATTACCTTTAAAGTGGTATAAGACACATGTATGTCTGAGGAATTTTAATTATGAGTTTTCTGTTTTTTGAATTTGGCGCCCTGCACTTTCACTGGCTGTTGTCATATCGATCCCGTTAACGGGATTGCAGCCCTAAGAAGTTTAATACAACCGCTGTGTCAGATTTCAAAAATCTTTACGGCAAAAGCACAATCTTCAATAATCTGAGAACAGCGTTCAGCCACAAAAGTAAGCCATACATTTTCCCGCCAAATTATGCAGTCAACAAAACTCATAAAAAGCATTATAAATCTTCACTTACCTTTGCTGATCTTCGTCGGAATGCACTCAGGACTCCCACTTCCACAAGAAATGTTAGTTTTGTTCGGTAATGTCCATTATTTATGTCCAAGAAGCTACTTTTGTTAGCACGTTTAGTACACATATCCAAACGCTCGCGCAGGTCCAGGCGAACGTCGGACGAAAACTTCAAAAACTTATATTACAGGTCGAATAAACTTGTCAAACTAAGTATAGAACCAATCTTTAGGATGTTGTTATCATAAATATTCAATAACGTTCGAACCGGAGAGTTCCTTTGTGTCTATAGAAGAAATGGAACGCAAGGTGATATCATGTGGAATGAGCGTGACCAGGACCTGGCTCTCTGCCAGACCACTGACTGAAACAGCTCCCATCCGGCCCCACATCACAGTAGAAGCTTCATTCGACATTCTACAGACTGTTGACATCTAGTGGAAGCCGTAGGAAGTGCAAACATATCCATATCCTACAGTGTTTTCAATAGGCGATGAGTTGAAAATCGACCAACCTCAGATTTCTCACTTCCTGGTTGGATTTATTCTCAGGTTTTATGCCTGCCATATGAGTTCTGTTATACTCACAGACATAATTCAAACAGCTTTAGAAACCTCAGAGTGTTTTCTATCCAACACTAATAATAATATGCATATATTAGTAACTATGACTGAGGAGCAGGCCGTTTACTCTGGGCACCTCTGTGCACCTTTCATCCAAGATACTCAATACTGCCCCCTGCAGCCATAAGAAGTTAAGAACAAATTCTTATTTTCCATGTACTTGAATCAGCCACAGATTCAGAGAGAAATAAAATAGTCTCCAGTAACGTTCACCAATAGAACGGAGGGTAGAGGCAGTTTATCAACTCGCCAACGTTGTCATGCCAACGGCGGCAACACCGCCTCTTCCTTTTTCACGTGTCTGGGATTTGGGCCTGGTCTGGGATTTGGGCCTGGTCTGGGATTTGGGCCTGGTCTGGGATTTGGGACTGGTCTGGGATTTGGGCCTGGTCTGGGATTTGGGCCTGGTCTGGGATTTGGGCCTGGGATGAGTAGTATGTCCTTTGTCGCCAACGCCTTAAAATCCTCATCCAAATCAAGGTTAGTGATCGCTGTTCTGATGTCCAGAAGGTTAGTGATCTCTGTTCTGATGTCCAGAAGGTTAGTGATCTCTGTTCTGATGTCCAGAAGGTTAGTGATCTCTGTTCTGATGTCCAGAACGTTAGTGATCTCTGTTCTGATGTCCAGAACGTTAGTGATCTCTGTTCTGATGTCCAGAAGGTTAGTGATCTCTGTTCTGATGTCCAGAAGGTTAGTGATCTCTGTTCTGATGTCCAGAAGGTTAGTGATCGCTGTTCTGATGTCCAGAAGGTTAGTGATCGCTGTTCTGATGTCCAGAAGGTTAGTGATCGCTGTTCTGATGTCCAGAAGGTTAGTGATCTCTGTTCTGATGTCCAGAAGGTTAGTGATCTCTGTTCTGATGTCCAGGAGGTTAGTGATCTCTGTTCTGATGTCCAGAAGGTTAGTGATCGCTGTTCTGATGTCCAGAAGGTTAGTGATCGCTGTTCTAATGTCCAGAAGGTTAGTCATCGCTATTCTGATATACCGAAGCTCTTTTCGTCATAGAAAACGAAGCCGGAAACATTATGTATCGAAAAAGATACGATCAACACAAAAAAACACACAAAATAGCAAAAATGGTGAGGAGCCAATAAAATGGCTGGGGAAGGGCCAGTAAGGGAACGGCCAGTAAGGGAACGGCCAGTAAGGGAAGGGCCAGTAATGGAAGGGCCAGTAAGGGAACGGCCAGTAAGGGAACGGCCAGTAAGGGAAGGGCCAGTAAGGGAAGGGCCAGTAAGGGAAGGACCAGTAAGGGAAGGGCCAGTAAGGGAAGAGCCAGTAAGGGAAGAGCCAGTAAGGGAAGGGCCAGTAAGGGAAGGGCCAGTAAGGGAAGGACCAGTAAGGGAAAGGCCAGTAAGGGAAGAGCCAGTAAGGGAAGGGCCAGTAATGGAAGGACCAGTAAGGGAAGGACCAGTAAGGGAAGGGCCAGTAAGGGAAGGGCCAGTAAGGGAAGGGCCAGTAATGGAAGGACCAGTAAGGGAAA